>NW_023417165.1:16812-23202 GCF_002922805.2 Oryzias melastigma | reverse complement strand
CATTTGTGTTGTTTTATCCAAGTACTTAAATTATTCTAGAAAAATAGCAAAGAGGGAGAGGGCTGACAGGGCAACCCTATCGACAGCCCATCTCTAATTTGATAGTCGAAGGACTTCCATTCACTTTGGTTATGTATGAAGTGCACGTATGGTTGTAATGAGCTTTCAAAACCTAAAGGTTTAACAGCATTGATTCCAACCACCAAGGCTTTTTCCTGTTTAAGTATATGATGTAGTAAGTGAATAGTCCACTGAATGTTGTCTTGAGTCAGTCTACGTTTAATAAAACCTTTCTGATCTAATAAAATGTCTTCTGGCATTATCTTTTACTCTTCTAGCTAAAATTGATTTGTCTGTTATTCAGTTTATAAGTTAGTAATTTTGCAGATTTTTTTTTCCCATCATAACATCTTTGTTTATTAAATATAATTTTCTTTTGAATTTCCTGGGAGTGAATGTCACTTATCTCTGCTATTTTTATCTTGATTTCTTGCTCTGCTTATTTAGTGAAAACTGTTCTTTGTTTGTTGTTTCTAAACTAGAAGTCTTGCTGATTAGTTCCCCACTTCATGAAGTCTTTGTTTGTTAAATATAGGTTTCTTTTGAATTTCCTGGGATCGAATATCACTTATCTCGCCTATTTTCATCTTGATTTCTTTCTGATTTTTGTTGTTGTATGCTTTATCTTTATTTTCATCTTGATTTCTTTCTGATTTTTTTGTTTTGTATGCTTTATCCTTATTTTCCTTTTCCAACTTATCCAGCTATAGTTCCAACATATTTAATCTCTTCTATTTTAACTTTTTCTGGTGCGATAAGCAGGACATTATTGTCCCTCTCAGCACTGCCTTGCATACATCCCACAGCACAGATGGAGAAACCTCTATTATCATTTTCCTTTTGTATGTTTGTATGTCTCTCTTCATTTCTCCCTTGAGTATGTTTACATTTAGTCTACAGCAGGGGCCAAAATCTAACTGACATCCCAGTTCACTGGCCAAAAAAAATATTTCTTTTTCATATGGTTCAATTTATTTATTTTGATTATGTATTCATTAAGGTAACGCACATTAGTAAGAAGATAAAAGCCTAAATTACTTTCTTGAAAAGCTTTACAACATATATTTAAGAAAAAGTAAAGCACAAATATACTTTCAGATATCTTTTAACTTTGCACGTAAAAAAAAAAAATGTAAAAACATTCTGGTTAAATTTTTAGGTCTGGAGACCAAATCTACAAAAACTGAGAGAAAAGAATGCTTAATATGCAGCAAACCCTCTCCTATCCACCACCACCCCCTCTGTGGCCTTCTGCTACCAAGCTAATAAGGGGCGCCATTTGGTTTTGGCTGCTTCCGCAGGGAACCTTGAACTGTCTGTGTGTACTTCTCTGTTTGTCTTGTTCTGGGTTGTACTGGAAAACAATGAATTTCCCCTCTGTGGGAGTAATAAAAGCATCATTCATTAAAACTTGAATGAAAAAATTAAACTCAAACTTTTGTGTGCATTAATTTCAGTATTGAAACTA
The DNA here is from genome assembly GCF_002922805.2 of Oryzias melastigma. Taxonomy (NCBI): domain Eukaryota; kingdom Metazoa; phylum Chordata; class Actinopteri; order Beloniformes; family Adrianichthyidae; genus Oryzias; species Oryzias melastigma. The sequence continues at coordinate 21,674 of NW_023417165.1, read as the reverse complement.
CTGGGGACATTTAAAAATTTCAAATGATTATTATCCATAGTACATGTGCAGATGAGGCACTGCCATGCCCACTTTTCCAAGCAATTTTTGATCCTTTTGGCTTGCCGTACTGGCTGCAAGTCCCTGTAACGGAGCAGCGGCTGCGGGATAGCTAATGCCCCTCACCGGGACATCTGGACCCACACATGGAGACGTGTGGTGCACCGATGCTTTTGTTCAGCTCTTTAAAATAAACTAACCAATCTCTCAGTATGCACGTCATCCATGACGAGCTCGAGAAAAGTTTTTGAAGGAAGCTCCACCCATATACGTTGGGAGCATTCTACTGGCATTTAAACACATCATGTAACAAAGATAACTTTACAGAAAAGAGTCTCACAACCCCTAGTGGGGTCATAACTCTGATTCGTGCGTGGATAAAGTTTCATCAGTGTGTACCAGGCGATTGGTTCATATTTTTTAAAGATTTTAATGTGTAGGAGCTGTCTTGAATCTGTAGTTTTTAAGATGGTTTGATTTCCACTTGTGTATCCATAAATTGTCCTACACATTGATACGTTTTTGATTTTCAAGTATTCACGTAAATGGACATTTTCAAGTACACATAGTTTTGCAAAAAATGTAGTGTATGAGTTGCAATTAAAAAATTAAGCACACAAATACAAAGTCACACACAAACAGGGAGTCAGCGGTTACAAATTGTGTAAATTACTCGCACACAAATGTTTGGAGAATGTTTTCTCTCCATACATTTTCATCTAACATGTGACTAAAAAGAAGTTGAAGAAGTCTGTGAGTGACAATATCTTGTTTGCTATTAGATGGCCAAAAACTCAATTTATTAAGGAATTTACACATTTTAAATCAGAAATCCTAGAGTGTAATTTCCTGGGTTCTTTTCTCCCATCCAGTCTCTCATAGTTGAAGAGTTAGCTGCGTATTGTGAAAATTACCGTACAAGTCTCTCCTTTCATAAGAAGGTGAAATTTGTGCACATGGCTGACTACCTTTTTGCCCTGCTGTATTCTTTGTATCCTTGCACTACTTGCACAAGAGGATAAAGCATAAGAAAGAAACTCCAGTCCAGTCTGTAAAATGAGCTGTTTATTAAATCAGCTTAAACGGATCCACATCACCATGCTCGCTCTTGGGGGGGAAAAAAATGCAGAGGTTTTGTTAGTTCACTACAACAGAGTATTAGGGCCACTGTGTATATATATATATAAAAAAATGTAAATTACGACTTTAAATCTCGTAAATTTACGTGAAAAAAGTCATAACTGCTACATTACGAGAATAAAGTCGTATATTTATGACTTTAAAAGTCATAGGCTAAATTTACGACTTTTAAACTCGTAAATTACTGAGAAAATAACCAAAGTTGTCTGTTTATCGGAGCTGTGCTCGAAGATGAAAGACGTGGAGTATCTTGGGAAGATTTATTTCCAGACATCAAGGAATTTCTGAACCTTTTGGCGATTCAAAATCAAATTATTTCCGGGTTTGTGTCGGTAGTGCGGAATTTCATATCTAAAATAAAGAGCTCAGAGATGCATGTTCATCAGCACCGTCAAATTATTTTGCCATTCATTTCCCAGAAGCCGTTTCGCCACCTTACGTCAGGTCTCTATCATGCGCAGAAACCAGAAACCAAAGCAGAATGTAAACAGAGCTCCGGATGCCTCCTTCTCCAAATGAAACGTCCCGTCTCAACACAAAACAACACCCTGCAAGCCACCATCAACGAATGAAACATTAATAAGCTCTAAATCAAAAAAGAAACTTCCAAACCTTTGAAATATTTTAAACATTCAGTTTACCTGATGAAATCCAAGATGCTTTTCACAGTTTGGTCGGTCTGCTTCAGCTAGGCTTCCCTCGACTTCAATAAATTTACGAGAAAAAAGTTGTACATTTACGAAATTAAAAGTAATAAATTTACGAGACTTAAAGTCGTAATTTAACGANCTGTCATAGCTCTGCTACATTCAGATGTTTGCTAACTTCATCCCTAATATAACTAAAGCAGTTATCGCCTCACATGGATCAAGAAAGGGTTGCAAGGAATGTCCTAACAATTTGGGTTCCACTCATGGAGACAGAATACTCACGAAATCAATCTCATTCAGAGAAATGTATAATCTTTCCAGTGAATCAACTTTAAGGTAAAACTGCAAAGTTCAGAAACTGAAACCTGTTCTCTCCTTAAGATCAGAGTCCCTGCATGACTTTAGATGATCAAATATAGATGTTTTTAATAGTTTCTTTAGAAATACAAGAGAGATATATCAAATTTTCTTTATCAGAATATATTTCTGGAATAGCATCCTTTAAATGTGTCTTTCCTTTGTATTACTAAACAATTTTTCAAGGTCTGGTTTTGAAGAAAGGTTTGTACTTAGTTGCTTAATGTTAGCCAATGTCGTGTGGAGTAAGTGTTAACAACTGATATTTTGTTGACTAAAATTGACAAACAGGAAACTAATAAATTAAAAAAGGCCAAAATGTAACATTTATTATTTTTTTCATTTCAATGTAGGTTTTACAAAATGTTTATTTTCTGGTGAAGCCAAATCCTAATCAGACTAAATAAAGCTTGCCGTTTATCCAGTGAAGCTGTTTACAACTTTAAATCATAAAACAAGATGCGTGTACTGAAATTACCTCTTTCCTGACCGACATTGTGTCTTTTCCATTTGTTTGCTACAGATTTGATTTCATCATCTTGCATTCTAAAACAGGTTGGTTTTAGTGATAATATCTGTAAGATAGGTGTGGGGCGTGGTTGAGCAGCACCTTTGAGGAAATGTGTCACTGGTATGCAAGAGAAGCTCAGGTATAAAACGGAGGACCTCCTTGGTGTGGAACAGTGTACTCATCAGTACATTGTTTCTGCGTGAAAGCCATTGTCCAGGTCAGTATTTATTTTGTGTTTTCTTCCTAAGTTAGTAGTTTCTATGTCTAAAGCAAATTTGTGTTCAGAAAAAGTTTGTCTTGTTGCAGTTGTCTACAGTTTTGAAGGTTGGTTTGCTTGAAAACACTCTTCTTTTATTACTTCAAACTTACTTCAAGCTGAATATGAATGTTTCTGCATCACTAAATTTGCAGTACTGCATTTTTCTTTGTCTTTCAAAGAACAGTCTCAAAATAAGCAAAGAGTTAAAAAAAATAGTATGAAAACCAATTAGGTTTGGAACTTGCAGTGCTCTTCAATGAAATGTCTGTTTACTCACACCATTTTAAAGGTGACTTTTTTAACTTGCCCTATCAAGCAGCTTAGGGCCTCTTGTGTTGGACAGATTTTACTTTTAAATTAGGGGGTTCTAAATCTTCAAATATATTTGTACAATCACCTTTTGCAGCAACATAACGTAAAATTATGCATTGTGATGGTATTTTTTACCATCATCCTTGTGACAAAATAATACAACTGACATGTACAGTATGAGAAAAATTGAGCACTCTGAATGCAATGGAATAGTTTATTTCAAAGATCAGTTCAAAAGACTGGCTCTTTTTATATTTATGTAATTTTGAGAAGACAGCCTATTAGTTTAACACTGGAAATAGATACAGGGAGGATTGATGGGCTGAAATCTGGATCAGAATAATTCGAATTCTGATTTCTCACCAATAGTTTGAATTTGTTTTGTAGAGTTTTGATTATTTGTAAAATATCTATTATAGCTTCATTTGACGTGTGTTTGTAATGTAGTATCATGTCAGGAGTAGTTAAAACAAGTGTATTTTACTATTTAATTAAGAAAATAAGCATAAATGTCATGATGTAACTAAAACTCATTATTGATACAAGAAAAAGAAAACAACAAATGATTCTACTTTGAAGCTGCATACAAAAACCTTTGGTGGAACATTTCAGCAAAACACTCAAGCTCATGATGACAACTGCAGAATAATGACTGAGTGTAGCTGCCATGCTGTGATATTTGCATCTGAAATGAGAAGGATGAGCTTGTTTGAACACTTGTGAGAAAGTATAAAACTCAGGGTAGGGAGCCAAAAAGGATGAAATAAATACCAGTTTGATGAAAATGACCAGAAGTCATTTCTATCATTTGCGTTAATGAGCCGTTCAAAAGATTCTTCTCCTTATTTATTTTCCCTCCTTTTTTTTAGGATCCTGGTTTTTGAGGAACGTTTTCTCTTTCTCGCACATTGTGGGTCTGTCTGTCATATGCCTGTGTTAATCCAGTCGCACTGAACCATTTTAAATGATTCAGGGATGGGGTCCAGCAGACGTTAACGTTTCCAAAGTATAACAAAAAATATATACATATTTATATAGATACCATGGCGTTGAAAATAAAAATATTTGTGATTATATATTGGCTAATGACATGACTTTCCTGTTTTATCATTTCATTGTCATTACGGGCCTCTGTGGACCCCCCTCTCAGTCTGGGCACTAACTTTCCCTCCTAAAAGTCACCACAGTTTTAAGGAAGTTTCTAACCAAACCTAACTGATCTTCTCTGTTTATCATCCATCTCCAGCCGTGAGGTTTCAGTCTCTCAGCCATGTCTTCCTCTGTTGCCCCGTTCAAAAATCAACATTATGCTCACCTGAAAAGGGACTGCATCAAGAACAAGAAGCTGTTTGAAGATCCAGAGTTCCCCGCAAACGATTCATCTGTGTTCTATAAAGAAAAACCTTGTGGTATCGTGGAGTGGAAGCGACCAGGGGTGAGTGCCAGTAAGAAAATATGGTATTAGGCAGGATGACCAATTGCCATTTTACTTATTTGGTGACATATTACCGGCTGGATTATGCTGTGAATTCTATACATTTTTTGCAAACTATTATTCAAAGTATGATGTATGTATTAATGAATGTAATCATTA
>NW_023417165.1:12682-16725 GCF_002922805.2 Oryzias melastigma | reverse complement strand
ATGACTTAAATCAGGGGAAAATAGGGAACTGCTGGTTTGTTGCTGCGAGCTCATGTCTTGCTCTGAAACCAAAACTCTGGGAAAAGGTGAGTTTCACAACTTTGAATTATCAGTACAATTATGCACTGAATGATCGATAGACAGTGAGTGCTACTTTTTAGACTTAAACTGATTTACTTTTGGTCTTTTTGATTTATGTAAACTAAACTAGTCACAACTTATCAAAATGTTCACATCATCATTAACCAAATGTTCCTTTTTTTAAAGTTTACTTTCAACCCTTGCCAATATTTTTGAAAAAAAAAAAATACAAACATGTTTTGAACCATACCTGGTACCTGTATGGCATATCTTGTTGATTAAAATCCTCCTAAGTTAATGCAAGACCAAAACTGCAACATCTTTTTTGAAGCCTACCATTTAAGTTGTTGTGTCTGCTGTCACAGAAGAAAGTTATGTGGTAAAATTATAACAGATCTAATTAATGGGACCTTTCTGCTCAACACTGAAACTTGTGGGTTAGATTGGATAACTATTTCAGCCAACAGATTTTAGATGCTCATTTAAAATTTGAAAAAAATTTCAACATATTTTCCTTTCATTCAAATGTTTTCAGGTGATTCCCGATTGGGAGGAGCAGGACTGGGATCCCAAACATCCAGAAAACTATGCCGGGATCTTCCACTTCCGGTTCTGGGTCTTTGGTCAGTGGACAGATGTGGTAGTGGACGACCGGCTGCCTACTATTAACAGACACCTGATCTACTGTCATTCAAACAGCAAACGTGAATTCTGGAGTGCTCTGTTGGAGAAGGCTTATGCCAAGTCAGTACACTTGATTTATGGACAAGTATTTCTCCTTTAAAGAAATAAGCATTAGCTTTATGCTTTTTATTAGAAACAAGGACATTGTATAGTATTGTGTGAAAGGTGTTTTATAAGTGCCAGATGAAAGAGTTATTTCAACCACACTTGTGTTCTTATCTCAGACTCTATGGCTGCTATGAGTCTTTAAGAGGGGGATACCCTGGAGATGCTGTGGTAGATTTCAGTGGAGCTGTATGTGAACGCATCAACTTAAAGAAAGAGGCTTTCTACAAAGACCAAGAAAAACAAAACCATCTATTTGAGAAACTACTGGAAGTTTGTAAGCGTGAAGGAATCATCAGCTGCTGGACCACGGTCTGTACTTAATATTTGAAATCTACATTCTTTAGATACTTTGACTGTACTCATCAGGTTTCTACATTTTACAGGCAGACCCGCATAAAACTGAGGCCAAGCTGACAAACGGTCTGGTGAGAGGGCATGCATACGCTGTGACAGCAGTGAATAGAGTACGTTTAGGTGAGGGGCTGGGGACGTACTCCAAGACTGAAACTATTCCTATGATCCGAATGAGAAACCCCTGGGGACACATAGAGTGGAATGGACCCTGGAGTGACAGGTGAGCTGGAAGCATTTCGAAAGAGATTCAAAAAACTTCTTATAGGGATTAGATTTGACACTGAGAGATGAAATGTAGAGAATCCAGAGTTTTTCTTTTATTGTTATCTTTTGTTGCATTCATGACTTCATGCAACTATAGAATGAGTAAAAAATTGGTCAGGGGTCACAGAGATATCCCCCAGTGCTGAATATCCAAACCAGGGGTCTGAAAACCTTCAACTCTAAAAGATCCATTCAGGTGGATTTCTCACTGACTACAACCCAGTAGGAGTCACAAAGTCTTCCTTCACCCTTAAAAAAGATACTGATTTGTATTTATGCTATTGTTACTACTATGATAAACATAAATGAACTATTGCTCATATTACATGAATAAAACACAAACATTAAAAGAAAATTGCCTTTTTTTACTTTTGACAGACATTCCTTTTAAAATAAAAGACACTGTCACATATGATCATCTTAAAGTAGCAAATCTGGTAGTAGCAAATGTAATATCAGCAGGGATTAAATAAAAAATAGTTAATTTAACTGATGTTGGTGCATCTCTCCCACAAATGTAAATTTAACAAACCAAAATGAAATTCGAGCTAACTATGTGACCTCAGTCATATTTTTTAACACACTTAAGATTCTTAATTTTTTCAAAAATAGTAATTTCGCTCAATAATCCGATGCGCCTTAATACTGGTTGTGCTTATTGGCGTCCATTGATTTTTTTTTAAGTACAGGGAAGGATGCACAAAAATGTGTCAAAATGTGGTGGATTAACTTGTAATGTGAACTTTCCTTCAACTGTTTGTAAATGAGTTAAGGTTTACACCTATTTGAGCTGGAATTTATTGAAGACAGGACACAACCGGAAGATATACAGGTGTTCTGCATCTAAAATGAAAGTTTTTTTCGGTCATCGACCATCCACCATTTTTGCTTATGTTTTCTTTTGTCAGCTCTGAGGAATGGTCCAAGATTGGCTATGCAGAGAGGAACAAAGTTGGACTCACAGTAGAGGATGATGGGGAGTTCTGGTAAACATAAAATATCTTTAAATCACTGCAGTCCATTTCTGAGATTAACATAAACTTTTAGGAAGTTCACTAACACCAGGTTTTTTCTCATCCACAGGATGTCCTTTGAAGACTGGTGCAGACACTTCTGTGATGCAGATGTTTGCCACATTGTTGATCCTTCGCTCACCAACTCCCGTCCATGGAATGAAACTTTGCATTTTGGGAGCTGGACAAGACATGATGATCCAGTCTTAAACCGCAGCGGTGGCTGCAATAGCATGACAATACCGCAGAACCCACAGGTACAGCAGATTTTAAAAAAAACAACACTTTTCTGCATTGTTGTTGACACAAAAACAAATTACATTTAAACTGTCTTTTGAATTTCATTTTTTAGTATCTGTTTGATGTGACAAAGAAAACTGATGAAGTATTGATCACCCTACAACAAAAAGACCAGAGGATCCATAAAAAAACTGGTCATGGAGAAAATATGGCCATTGGCTTTAAGGTTTATGAGGTAACATCCATATTTCTTTACTCTATTAGCTTTCCTACTGTCATAGTTGACCAGATTCAACATTGATTTGTCTTTTCTAAAATTCATTTTCAAAATGCATGGCCAAATTGCAAATGTGAAATGAACTATGTTACCAAAAAATGGTCAATAGAAAATTTGGTCATTGGCGTTTTGGTTTTTAAGGTAACAATACAAATATTAATTAATTTACTCAATTTTAAAGATGTAATATTGTGTTGTTTAGGACCAGCATAGCTCTATATCATCACATCCCTGGTTTGTTGAAACCGTCTGAGGAATATTTTAAAGTTTAATATTAAAAGTAAATGGTAAATTAAAAAAAGTGGTCTCGTGTACCGATTGTAGTCCTTTTAGGACTAAGATCAACATTAAGAAAAGAGAGCATACTGTGTGCTCTTGTAACCGAATCAATATTTGGATTTGAGACTTAAGTCAAAAATTCAAATCTTTAACAATTTACCTGGAATTGCAAAGCAGAACTTTTTAGCATCTTCGTTTGGTAATTGATTTTACTGAGACCATTGTATCCTTGATAGGTAGACTTAACTGGGAGACTTGAAAACAGACATGAAAAAAGGGTCAAAGAGAAATTTTTTCCGGTTCCGGGTCACGAGCAGATGTGTGTCTCTAGCTCTCCTCAACTCTTGGGCTTTTAAAGTACCGAGCTGCAGCAACAACTACCGCAACGAGGAGAGTTGAACATGGCACCGAAGAAAAAATCTTGAAGCCGATCTGGCAGAGCTTTAAACCTTAATAGCCTGATTTTATTAATATTTGATATTAAGTCCTATACCGGATATTGATAATTCATGTAGAGAAAATGGAATGGTCGGGGTGGGATTATATAAGTTTGCTTCCTTCCACTCCCTTTCAAGCAATCTACTTGTGATTCACTAAGTGTTATGTTATGTATGTATTGTGACCTGATTGCTTGAAATAAACCATTTCATTCATTCAAATGGTCTTGACTTGACGTGATAAGAAGCTAGATTGGTCTATCAGGGACTGAATGTTGGGATGAAATGCCACAAAACATGTCAAAA
>NW_023417165.1:5199-12397 GCF_002922805.2 Oryzias melastigma | reverse complement strand
TCATGGGTGAGCAAGGTGGGAACCAAACCTGTGATGCTCCAATTGGAGGTGGACCACTCTACCTCTGCACCACATGTGTCCCGCACCCTGCAAGGAGAAATGACTCTTGCAGTTTTATGTCTTTTTGTTTGGATGGTGCTGTGTTTCAGTTACCTTTTACAAGTTTTATCATTAATGATACCAAAATAAAAGTGATACTTCATGTGCTACAAAGTAGATTAATAAAACACAAGCTTGATTTCACATCCTTTAAAATGTAAACTGTGTTTCCAGGTGGAATCGAACAGGAAGTACAGAATAAACCAACTTCGGAATCAAAAACGAATGGGAGACCAACCTTTCTTACATTACCGGTCAGTTTGCATGAGTTGCAACCTGCCCAAGGGCCGATACGTCGTCATCCCCTCCACCTATGATCCTGGTCTACAGGGAGAGTTCATGCTGCGAATTTTCACACATGAGGGCTCAAGCTGCCGGTATGAAAATGATTACCTTGGTGTGAAGCTGGGTCTATGAAAATTACAAGTTTGATAAAACTTTTTAATGTTAAAAAGATGCAGAGCTTGTAGTTATCAGAAATGTAACATCTTAGAAAAAAATCTTTGCTTTGTAAATGTAGGCACAGATTGATACATCAGAGGAAAATGCAGAAAAAAAAATCATTTTCGTATAAAAATAATACATAATGTATTATATAATGTAATCATATAAAATGTCATCATCATTTTGGATCACACTGTCAAAACTGGTTCATCAAACTGACATGGTGTTACTCCATTTTACAGCATGAAGGTCAAAATATCAAGCTAAAACAAGTCTTGTCTCTATTTTTACAGTGAACTGACGGAAGAAGAACCAAAAAAGGAAAACCGGTATGTATATTGGAAATGTTGGAGTTGTGACTCATGTAATTGTTAAAAATGCTGAGGGACTGGAAAACCAGGACAACACTGAAGGTTAGAGGATTTTTTGCTGAAAATTTCTTATGGAAAGAATGTATCACAAACAGTCATACCTAAGAATGTTGACAGTTTTTCAATGACACATGGCATTGAGTCTGTGAAGAAAAGCTCCAGTCTGGATTCATTTGTTGCCGAGTGAGGCCACAATGGAGGACTGACTCCTCTGAAGGGTTGAACATCTTGTGATTTAAGATACACAGCTGACTTCATCTTTGACTCCTTCATCTGTCCTCTCTGTCACTCTCAGCCAGTGGAACCGACTCCAGCAGCCAGATGTCCACTCCAATGTCCAAGAACTCCCTCACATCAACCCCAAGTAGTCCAGGCCTGAACAACAAGCAGAAGGTACTGTTCTTTATTTCTCCTTAAATATTGTCATTTCTTAACACATATCTTGATGCTCAGATCACTGATGCCTCTGCTCTCTGATTTTAGGATCTCAACCTGGAGGGTGACGATTCCCTCGGTGAATCCATATAGACTCCTGCTGCAGCAGCCCACGTTAGGCCTAAAATATACAGATTTTTCTTTTCCATCTTCCCTCACAGTCCCACCATCGAGGAGAACCACTCTCTTTTTTTTCATTTTGCTTTTAATGTGATACATAATTTTAGTGAAATGAAAATCAAAAGCTTTTTAACTTTCTTTTTTGGATTTGCAATGTGTAACGATGATTACTGGATTAACATGATAATGGGCTACACTAATAATGATTGCTACATATCTGTTGCATGACGTGTGATTCACATTAATGTTTATTGAAATGATGCAAGAAAGTTTTTTGAAGATAATCAATAAGCACTCTGTTCTGCTACTCTATAAATAATCGGCACTTGATCTATATAAAAATATATATAAAAAATATGAAATACGTAAAAAAAAAAATAAAAAAAACAACTCGGGTGGGATTATCCAAATTTCCTTCCTCCCACTAACCAACAACTATGTTAGGTAATCAATATTTTTAACAAATCAAATATGACTTGTGTGTGTACTGCAGGCATTACAACACAAAAGTATTCATTACATTCATTATTACATAGTTAAGAGGATGTCCTCATGAACTAATATCTTTATTATTTGTTTCTTTATTTTACTTTCAATATATTACATGATATCTAAAACAGGCTTGGATTATCTGTGTTTTGTAATTTTAATTGTGTTATTCCATAATTAACAAGTCAACAACCAAATCGACAACCAGTAATGTCAACAAGTAGTGTTGACATTACTGGTTCCTTTTTGAATTCCCATGAATAATTTTAAATTTTGGTTTCAAACTCTTCACAGGCACATTCATACACTTCACTGTAGTTTTCATTTTTTAGTCATTAATCTCCAGCACCCTCTGCTGTATAATGTCTGAATAAAGAAATGCACACTGATTTTAAAGAGGTTTAAAGTACTGTGGTTGTCCCTCCACCTTCTGACTGTTATGTGTACATGTTTCAATGAGTATTTTTATCTCTCAACAGATGAGTTGTTTTTGTCTGAAATTACCGTACTATTGACTATATTAGCTTTATACCAGATGACTGAATGTAGGTGTGTGTAACGCTTTTGAGGGTCAGTTTAGGACTTCCTTTAAAAGTACCAGCTGGGAAACAGGTTTGTTAACCTTTTTTTATTTTAAATAAATGGAGAATGCATGATCTCACATTCAGAGTGGAGCTTGTCATTGTTCTTTACAAACTTACAGTAAATCTCCAGCTCACATTATATTATTCATAAATATAAATATTGGTAAAAAATAGACATTTGGTCAATAATAGAATTTAATCTCTCTCTCTCTGTCTCTCTCTCTCTCTCTATATATATATATATGTCAGCAGTAATGACAGAGTTCAAACACTTTCAGTCAGTCTTCACAAGATTTTCAGTCAGTCTTCACAAGATTTTGTCATACAGTAGCGGCATTTTTGGTCCATTCCTCCATGCAGATCCTCTCTAGAGCTGTGATGTTTTTAGGCTGTTTCTAAGTAACACAGACTTCGTTTCCATTATTAAGGTTTTCTATGGAATTGAGATCTGGAGACTGGCTAGGTCACTTCTGGATCTTGAAATGCTTCTTATGAAACCAGTCTTTCACCGGCCAGGAGGTGTGTTTGGTATCATGGTCATTCTGACAGACCCAGCCACATTTAATCTTCAGTGCCCTCACTGATGGAAGTTGTCGCTCAAAATCTCATCATACGTGATCCCAATCATCCTTATTTTTTAAACTTATTTATGCCAAGCTGCTCCCCTATTGCAGATTCTTGTGGCTCAATAATTTATTCATTCATCACTTGTATTTTGTTCTTGTCGTTCATTTTATATTATTATTGACATAATAATAATAATAATAAGTAGTAGTAGTGTTTTATTATATAAAAAAGAAAAGGGAAAAAAAAACAAAACCACGTTTATTTTTATTTTTCCTCATTTAGTCAGAAAGCATAATAAATAAACAACATTTTTGCGCGTTCATGAGGCAGCAATTAAAGTAATGTTATTTCTATGGTTGAGGATCTTCATTTCAGGATCACTTTTTTCCATGTGCTTGACCGGAACTAGTCCGACTATGTGATCACGTTCTAGCTTTACAGAAGTCACTGACAGTGAGAGGCAAAAAAGACAGTGACTGCTGCCAGCGCGTCACAATATGACTCAACAGGGGGGCTTTCCAATCAAGGGTCCGGGTTTCCAGGACCGCTGCGCGTCCGGTCCCACCTCCAGTACCGGGTATACCAGCACGGTCCATGTCCCGTTAGGAGACCCGGAGGCTGGGAGTCGTGACTCATCAGCCAGCGCGTCAAAAGACAACGCATCGACCTGCTGCGGGTCGGATGCCAGGACCCTTATGGGTATGCGGTGCTGTGATCTAATTGGACCAGCCAACTCGTCACATTTTGACGAGAAGGGTTCCCATAAAGCTTCAAGTTTGACGCAGAGGGTCCTTTAACCATGCGTCAATATGTGGCGACTCCGCAATGAGGATGTGTTGGTTGAGTCGACCCAAAATTGTCTAGAGTGTTATTTAGGTCCTTAGTCTGTTTGTTCTGAAGGTTGTCAACATGGATGTTAATATTACAAGCAGTAAGTATACTGTCAAAATCAATACAGATCATAGACATCAGTTTACAAAAACTTATAAATAAATTCTGCACAGGAACAAGGGGGGGAGTAGATATTTATAAATATGGTTTTAAATGAGGTCTTCAGTTGTAGGGCTACATATTTAAAACATGAAAAGCTTCAAAAAGATAGTTTCCTATACTGTAACTGTTGATTGAACAAAACTGCCCCCCCACCATCTTTTCTGTTTGTTCTTTCCTCACTGATAACACCATAGTTATTACAGCACACTATAACACACAATCTCTTGCAGAGGATACAAATATAACCTTACAAGGGCTTTACCTAAGACATAATACAGTCATTTACTGTTTACCACATAGATTACTTTGAAGCAAAATAAAGCAAGAATGAAAATAAAAACGAAAATGACTGCTGCTGCCATAATAATAAAGAGAAGCCAAAAAATATGATACAAAGAAAAAAAAAGGGGGGGGGGGGATTTGTTGAAAGATTATTTCGCCAGTGAAAGTGAAGCTTCTTTTTATAGATGTCGTAATCAACCTGCACTTTGGTCTTTCTCCATCTGCGTTCAGATCTCCAACAATCTCCTTTTCCATTCTTTAGGAGTATGGAATTTCTTCATGGAGATTTTTTCTTACTAGAGATCACCTTCGCCTTACTGGAAGCAATACTATCCATGATATTCGACATATTGGCAGTAAAGTTATTGACAAGTTCAGTGACCAAATCCCCTGAGGGAGGAGGCGTTAGAGAGAAAATCTGGTTGAAAATCTCACTAGAATTTTCAGTTAAATAGTGTTTTGTGATCTCCTCCCTATTTGTGTGTACTGGAATTGTGTTCTCAAAGAAAACACAGCAATGATAAGACATACCTAAATCACATACAGTAATCTGTAACAAACAATCTCTCGCAGAGGACAATAATATAAGCTTATAAGGGCTGTACATAAGACATAACACAGTCATTTACTGCTTACCAAAAACAAATTACTTTTAAGCAAAATAAAGTAAGAATGAAAATAAAGGCAAAAATAAAAACAAGCCAAAAAATATGTTACAAGGAAACAAAAACAGAGATTTGTTGAAAGAATATTTTAGCAGTTTTCCAGGTTTGCATGGTTTTAATGAGCTATAATATATACTGCTCACAAAAATTAAAGGATCACTTTTTTATTGGGCCAGGCATGAATTGAATTAAACCTGTCTGATAATTTTCTTGTTGTTTAAGCAGCTGAGGGCCTCATTAATCAATTTCAGCTCTATTGGTGTTCATGGAATTAACAACAGGTGCACTTCAGTGGCAACAACTAGAAAGCCCTCAAAACAGGACTGGTATTACATGTGGAGGTCATTTCAAGTTTCTCCCTCTTGATGTTTTTTGGCTGGTTTTCCACTTGTGCTGATTTTGGCTTGATAAATATCTCTACTGGCAGTATGAGGCGATTCCTTAACCCTACAGAAGTTGCACAGGTTGTCCAACTTCTCCAGGATGGCACATCCACACGTGCTGCAGCAAGAAGGGTTAATGTGTCTCCCAGCACAATCTCCAGAACATGGAGGAGATTTCAGGAGACTGGTGGTTATTCTCGGAGAGCTGGACAGGGCCGTAGAAGGTCCTCAACCCCTCAGCAAGACCCATACCTGCTCCTTTGTGCAAGGCGGAACAGGCTGAGCACTGCTTGTGCCCTACAGAATGACCTTCAGAGGGCCACTGGTGTGAATGTCTCTATCCAAACAATCAGGAACAGACTTCATGAAGGTGGCCTGAGGGCCCGAGGTCCCGTAGTGGGCCCTGTGCTCACCGCCCAGCACCATGGAGCTCGACTGGCATTTGCTCAAGAACACCAGAATTGGCAAGTCCGCCAATGGCACCCTGTACTTTCACAGATGAGAGCAGGTTCACCCTGAGCACCTGTGATAGACGTGAAAGAGTCTGGAGAAGACAAGGAGAATGTTATGATGCCTGCAACGTCATTTAACATGACACGTTTGGTAGTGGGTCAGTGATGGTCTGGGGAGGCATATCCATGGAGGGACGCACAGACCTCTACTGCCTAGGAAATGGTGCTATGACTGCCATAAGGTATCCAGATGAAATCCTTGAACCCATTGTCAGACCCTATGCTGGTGCAGTAGGTCCTGGTTTCCTCTTGATCCACGACAATGCCCGGCCTCAAGTAGAAAGAGTATGCAGGCAGTACCTGGAGGATGAAGGAATTGAAACAACTGAATGGCCTTCACGGTCCCCTGACTTAAACCCAATAGAACATCTCTGGGACATTATGTTTCGGTCCATTAGGTGCCGCCAGGTTGCTCCTCAGACTGTACAACAGCTCAGGGATGCCCTCACACAGATCTGGGAAGAAATGCCACAAGACACCATCCGTCGTCTCATTAGGAGCATGCAGCGACGTTGTCAAGCATGCATACAAGCTCGTGGGGGCCACACAAGATACTGAAAATAATTTTAAGTTGCCGAAATTAAGTGTTGGAAAAAATGGACTAGCCTGCCACATCTTCGTTTCACTATGATTTTATGGTGTCTACACAATTGAGCCCTCTGTAGGCTGAAAACTTTTATTTCCATTAAAAGACTTGGCATCCTTTTGTTCCTTAGACACTGCCCTGTCGTTATGTGTATAGATATCCAACTTCATATTGAGATCTGATGTATCTAATGTCTTTCTTTAAAGTGCTCCTTCAATTTTTGTGAGCAGTGTATTTTGAATGAATCTATAAAACATGGGAAGGAGGGTTTGGTGCCTCTCCATTCATTGCATTCATAACACTTAATCAGGGGTTTCCTGGCTTAAAATAAGGTGGTGGTGGTGTCTCATTGTGGCCTCAGATTCGTGTACCTTTTTCTCCCCTGAGCTAATGTATTAAAAATTCACTATTTTAGAAAGTATTTTTGCCTAAATAAAGGTGTTACATCCTGCTTCCTGGCTTTCTTTCCAACCGGTCCCTTTGGCTCACCTGGCGGGTGTGCCCAATCTCCCTTGATTGCCACCTGGTGTCTATTTAAGATGGAGGAGGCCACACCAATCCAGGCTGACTTGGTGAGCAGCAGGCTGGGCTTTAGTTTGTGTGGTGTTGGTTTTGTCTTTTGCTTTTTTTTTGTCCTCAGCAATCTTAGATTGCTGGGTTTTGTTGTG
>NW_023417165.1:3460-4960 GCF_002922805.2 Oryzias melastigma | reverse complement strand
TTCTTTTCTTAACCAGCACACAAATTATTTGATCTTTTTTCCAAGACACAGGTTTTCCTTATCTTGATAAACTGTGTTCCTTTTACGTTTGGTGTCCAGTTTTTGTTTTCTCCCGTTTGACCCCCCCTTTACCCCTAGACTAGAGCCAGGTTTACCCCCAGGGGATGCAATATATGGGGGTTTGTCAGTGATCTGTTCCCCCAACCCTCGGCCAGGATCTGTTGATCCCTCTTCCTGTATTTGTCCCACTTAGACAGGTGCATTTTGTTTGAGACAATACCTAGTTGGTGGCTACTCATTTGCACAGTAAAGCGCCTGTGGCAGAGCGTTTGACTCATCAATGTTTCGTATTATAAAACCTTTTCAGACACTTTTGGTAGTCAAAAACCTCTTGGTTAGGACCATCAATAGCAACTTTACAACATACATCCAGTTTAATTTGACTACACTCCGTCTGTCAGGTTTTTCCTCTTCCTTTTTCTTTTTGAAAAAAAAAAGAGTGCCTTATTTTGTAATTTTCCATACCTGTAAAACTAACACATTTGACTAAAATGTGTCAAGTTTGAATTAATATTTATCTATTTATGTACAGCTAGATGTACATGGTTATAGAAGAAACAATACTCACTAAGGGTGTGACGGATCACAA
The DNA here is from genome assembly GCF_002922805.2 of Oryzias melastigma. Lineage (NCBI taxonomy): Eukaryota > Metazoa > Chordata > Actinopteri > Beloniformes > Adrianichthyidae > Oryzias > Oryzias melastigma. The sequence continues at coordinate 4,311 of NW_023417165.1, read as the reverse complement.
AATTCATGATTCGGATCATGTCACGGTTTTAGGGTCACAGTTCATATCATTTTTGAAGTAAAAAGTGGAAAAAAACAGTAGCAAAAATGTATTTGTGAAAAAATAAAAGTATTTGAAGCATAAATATACACTCACTGACACATCCTTGAACTTTGAACATAAACAAAAATGTAAAAATATGAAGTTTCTGGTTACATTTACATGTCTGGAGACCAAATCTACAAAAAGTGAGAGAAAAGAATGATGAATATGCTGCTTTTCCTTGCCACACCCCACCACCAATGTCCAAATTAAATCTGAAATGAAAAAGTTAAAATTAAACTGTCATTACTTTTTGGAATTAGTTTTAGTATTGTCATGGTTCAACCTGCTGGGTTCTCCATTCAACCACCAGAGGGAGCGCTCACCTGAGTTCTGAACTCTTCACCTGCCCTCACCTGGATTAATCTTCATCAGCTGTTTCCCATCACCTCATCACTGCCATAGTATTTAGTCTGGCTTCTCACCACAGCTCTCTGCGAAATCTTGTTTGCACTGCATACAGTCCAAGCATTTTCTACTATGCCTGTCTCCTTGTGTTTTGACTCCTGCCTAAATTTTCGACTCTCCGCCTGGCCCCTGTGTTTTGACCTCGGCCTGTTTTCTGACCACATCTTGCCTTGTCCTGTGTCTTCATTAAAACCTTTCGTTTGCACATGGATCCACACGTCTCTGCCTCTTTGTCACAAGTATTGAAATCAAGTATTTCAAATCATTATTTTTATCTGTGGTACATCTGCAGGTGACAGTGTTGAGAAAGTTACTTTAAAAAAGGAATTGATTACTTTACTTTAGTTACTGGATGAAATTGT
>NW_023417165.1:0-2297 GCF_002922805.2 Oryzias melastigma | reverse complement strand
CTCACAAATATTACACTGGTGCCAGGAGTGGGGTCATACCAGAATATCAGAGCCAGCAAGCAGATCAGCAGACGCTGGCCCAAGCCAGGATAATAACCCGGGTGTGTCAGGTACCCCAGTTTTCTTGCCAGAGACCTTTTCAGGCTCTGGGCGAGACTGGTCTGACTGGGCTGAACAATTTGAGATAGAAGCCGACGTGAACAACTGGGATGATGGTCTTAAATTAAAGTTTATGAGTCTGCTCCTGTCGGGGCGAGCGTGTGAAGTCTACAGTGGCCTGTCACCATCTGCCAAAGCAAACTATTCATTATTGAAAGAGGCAATGGGGCGCTGTTTGGACCCCTGTGACAGTGAGGACTGGAACAGAGCCAGTTTTTCTTCACGTAAGCGATTGCCCAATGAGACGGTTAGGGAGTTTGGTGTTGCACTTCGGCGCCTCGCTGCTAAAGCTTATCCCTCTGTGGACATTGCAACACAAAAGATATTGGCTAAAGATCATTTTGTTGCTCATGTTGGGAGGAGAGACCTGCGTGTCACTCTGCGCAGTGTTAAACCCGCTACACTTGATTATTTTCAGTAATTATGACCATCCAACAAACTTGTAATTTATTTGTTTTCTTGTTTTGTACACAAAAATACTTTTGTACTATTAACTATTTTAACACCTGATCTCCAATGTTTATGTTCTTTGATTTACTGTAACTTTTCAATATAATTCCAGCAGAATCTGCTGAGAAAGTTACAGTATGTTGAAGATTTTGTGTTTAAGCCTCACCAGCGACGCCCCGGGTGTTAAAGGGTTAAAGGAAAGTTTTCTACAAGAGAATTTCTCAAAAGCTTCAGCAAACATGTTGATTTATTGCTTTGCGATATGATTTCAAAGCAGATACAAGGCACATCTTTTTGTGAATCTTTTCTTTAGTTTTTATCTCCCCAACCCAATGTACCACAAGCACTCGTCATTTGTGGCTGCTTTTTCAATACATTTTCACATTTAGTCTTGAACTTTTCACAGGCCAAATTCATTCATCCAAAAGTAGTTTTCCTTCTCCACCCTTGTGCTGTCTGGTGGGTTCCAGATGACCTCACTCCCAATGTTGGTGTGCCCAGGATAGAAAACGAGTTGAGGCATTTCAGTCTAGCGCCCTCTGCTGTAAAATGTCAGAATAAACAAATATACACTGTTGTAAACATCCATAAAGGGCCATGGTTGCAAATAACTGTTCTGCCATCTGCTGGCTGTAATGTGCACATGCTTGATGTGAATCTTTATCTCCCAACAGAAGACTATTTTTTTTGTTTAGTTCTTTAAAATTTTGTTTGAAAAACTGGCATTTCATCAAAAATTTATCTCAATGCTTTGTCATAAATAAAGGGTATGTCGAGATCAAACATTCTCTGCAAGTCTTAACAAGGTTTTCATAAACCGCTGCTGATATCTTGATATCTTTCTCCATTCCTCCATGCAGATTCTCTTAAGAACTGTATTTTTTTTAGGTAGTTGATGGAGCAACACAGACTTTCAACTCCCGCCCGCCAAAGATTTTCTATAAGGTTGAAAGAGGCCACCTTAAAATCCTTTTTTCTTTCATATTATTTTTTTAGTTTTCAAACAGATGTTACAGTATTTCCAAAAAGTGAGTACATCTCTTACATTTCTGCAGATATTTATATCTTTTCAAGGACTACACTGCTGAAATGAATATTTGTCACAATGAAAAGTATCCAGTGGCCATCTTGTATAGCTGTGTACATGTATTTTTCCTTTAAAATTACTCGTTATACAGATAATAATAGTAGCTAAACCTCTGGCAGCAAAAGTCAGTACACCCATGAAAGAAAATGTCTAAATTTAGCACAATTAGTCATTTTCTTCTCCAGGGTAAAGATTATTTTAAGTCTCAAACATTTCTGAATTTTTTTTGTTTTGTAAACAAGTGTTCTGGTCATAAGAACTCTTATTTTGTGAATACTGTTCTTTGTCTTATTCAGTTTATAAGCTAGTAGTTTTGCTGAGTTTTTTCCCCATCATAACATCTTTGTTTAGTAAATATAAGTTTCTTTTGAATATCCTGGGAGTGAGTGTCTTTCATCTCGGCTATTTTTATCTTGATTTCTTGCTCTGTTTATTTAGTGAAAACTGTTCTGTTTTTCTCAGTTTATAAGCTAGAAGTTTTGTTGGTTTGTTCCCCACTTCATGATATCTTTGTTTGGTAAATATAGGTTTCTTTTGAATTTCCTGGGACTGAATATCACTTATCTCACCTATTTTCATCTTGATTTCTTTCAGTTTTTTT
>NW_023417164.1:13630-21500 GCF_002922805.2 Oryzias melastigma | reverse complement strand
TCACCTGTCAAAATGAGTTTGATGGAAAGGTAATACTATATCTCTCAAACCTTGCATTATTATTGCTCTGTTTATAAGTAATTCACAAGAACTTTTTGCATCAATTAGGTAAATACGCATCAGTGGTACATGTGTGAAAAGTCCGTTAGAAAAAGCCACAAATGTGTCTCGCAAAAATCCCACACAATTGCGTACAATTTACTTAATAATTGGGTATAAACTATGTAAAATACACATAAAGTGTGTAATTCTCAACCGACAAAAAATTTTACAACAGCTGAAAAACAAATTCCCATAAAGACCCTCTACGGACATCAACAAATGATGAATTCAAGAAACACTGACGAATTACTTGTTTCATCATAGGAGACAGAAATTACATTCGTGGAAAATGTTTAAATTGTATTTAGCGGCTGTGTGACACAGCCTTAAGATGCAACTGCACCTGACTATGACCCTCCATGGGCCCAGACGGTCCAAAAACTCACAAGGGTACACATTACTAACGCCTTAATCAAGTTTCTAACAGGCATAAACATGTTAACATTACTCTTTGTTTAGTTATTTTTGGCTTCAGAATAACAGATTAGTCAAATATGTGTAAAAAATGATCATCAGAGGACAAATTACATCGAATCTGTCATGTGAATGTCTGGAAAAAAAACAAATTATAAGACTTCTGGTTTATTGATTTCGCTGATAGGAAGTGTTTGGTAAAAGCCCCGCCCACATCAGAAAGGTTAGCACAAGCTGGTTTGATTTGCAGATAATCGGGTAACTCTTAACAGCAAAAAGAAACCAAAATTCAACACAGAAATCTTACGTTTGCTGGAGAAATTTTCTTATTCTTAACATTACTGCTGTTTTCAAAGATACTCTTTCCACTCATTGTTGTCATTCCTCTTCCTGTTTACTCTTCCACTGATATTTATTGATGAATACATTGATGGTCTCTGCTTTTATCTCAATTTGGACATTTTTTAAAGTCCTAATTTGTTTTTTTCTCGTGTCACCTCTTGGCTCTGACAGGAAAATCATCTTTGAGAGATTTAAAAAAGTGTTCTTTTTTCCCCCATCTATCAGTACCCTCATTACTCATGCTAAATCCTGCTATTAATAGCTTTTTTTTTTTTTCCAACAAGGGCAATCCGAGGTCTTGCTCTTCTAGTTAAACAGTAGATTAAGCCTGTTAAACCCCCTCCTCCCATACACTCTCCTGTTCCAATAGAACCAGAAACTCTTTCTTACAAAATGTTAAAATTCATGGTATTAACCAGCAATTTTGCTCAGTTTCTGCTTCTTTACCTGATCCAAAAACTCCCCTAGTTCCTCATTTTTCCAGCTGCCTAACTCTACGGAAATCCAGAAATGTCTAATCTTACTCACAAATGTAAGCCTTTTGCCTATCAGCTCTATGTGATCCCTGATTAGACCTGCCTCTCTTCTGTTCTCATTCTAATTTCCTCCATTAGACGTTCCCCTTTCCCCACTGGTCACATTACCATTCCCTTAAAAAAAGAAAAAAAACCAGCAGCTATTTCCCTTATTTTAAAAAACCTGACCTCAATTTTACTGATTTTTTCATCATTTTTCCCCATTTCAACTGTTTATTTCTTTGGAAATTCTTTAAGAAGATTTGTGGCTTCCCAACTTATTCTCACCTCACTTCCACAAAAATGTGTACCCTCAGCGTTAACCCTCATTATCATTGTACTGAAACTCTCCTAATCAAAAATATCTGATCTCCTCTTAGCCGTTAATTCTGGCTTAATTCTGATTCTTTTCAGGGCTGCCTTTAATGACATTCCCTTGCATTCAATTATGCTTTAATTTATTCAATATTAACTCTGTTGAAAATTGTGTTTTTAAACATGTTCTTGTGACATTTATTGATGATGGAGGACATATTTAAAGAAAATTAAGCCAAAAATTGCATTTCTGAGTGTTTCTTTATTCAAACCGTTGTGAGCTGCTGTTTGAAAAAGCTTGTAGTTGAGATATAGAAGTGCCAGCTGTCCGGCCCACAAGTCAGTCGAATTTTTAACAAACTGCTGCCGCTCTGCAGAAACTATGTCCGAGAAAACGACTGGATTTTTTTTTTTTTTTTGGTAAAATCAGCATAATCATAATCAAACGACCACGGGGAATTATTTTGAAATAAATCAAAATATGATCTAAGTGGGATTTTAAGTAAGGGTTTATTTACAGGAGTTTGTTATGAGGGACACATTTATCATATTTAATATAGAAATGTGTTTCTTGGAAAAACCTCTATGGAAATATTTACACGGAAAAAAATATTGATGAAAGTTCTAAGAGCTAAAGAGGACAAAAGTGAATTAAAGCAATTCTGGAACATCAGTCACTGAAGTGTTATCAGCTACAGCGTTAGGGACATTCTAAAATAGATCATCACGTCTTTATTTGTGCGTTTTAGGAACACATGGATCAATACAAATCTGACTGTCAGTCAGTCTGGCGGCAAGATAACTCAGGCCACACTCTCACATTCACACCTGGGGACAAATTAGAGGGACTAATTAACCTATGAAGCATGTTTTTGGACGGTGGGAGGAAGCCAGCAGGGAGAACATGCAAACTCCTCCCAGAAAGGTCACAGCCTGGACTTCTTGGGGTGAGGCAAGAGCGCCACCGTGCAGCCTACTTTAAGCAACACTGTTTAATCCTCTATGCATTCATATAAAAACGTCAACACCCTCAATCACTTTCTCTATATAGCAAAAGGTTGAGGACATTAGAACAACTTTTTCTAAAGTCAAAGTATCGTCTGAAGTACATCCAGTTCTCCAAACAGGTGCTATATACAGTCGGCCAAGGTAAATTCAAAGGTTAACAATAGATGATGACAACAGGATTGCTAGGAAACATGAACAAATGTTCAGTTTTGATGCCATAAATTCAAAATCAAGTGAAGAATATGAGCAGATCTGAGAGAAAGTCATTAAGTTTAGAATGACAGTAAATGTATGCTGTCTTCATCATCATCTACAAGAACAATCACCCACTGCAACAATTTTAGCCATGTTTAGCACTAAATTATATAAAGACATTTTGAGAACTCACAGATTCAGATGAAGAGCTGCTATGTTGAAGGACAAAAACAACAGCAAACTAAATTGTTCTTTCTGAACGAGAAAAAGTGAATGTCAGACGTTCAAATGAGTTGAACCCAGTGCTGTTTCTGTGACTAACAAGTAGATCTGAATAATGAATAGAAGCACCCCCACCCTCCCCATGCCAGTTTTTTCTCATATTGTTAAGATTTCAATATCTGAAGGATGGTGCTTCATTAATATCAACAGATTTTGATTTTTAGTCATTTGTAATTTTTCTAAGATTTAATATTCCTTTTATTTGTTGAAGTTGAAGTTTTAGTGGTTTATGAAGTTGGAATATATATAAACAGACGCTTTCCAAAAACTCAAAATATCATGGAAAAGTGTATTTATTTCCATAATTCCATTCATAAAATTAAACTTTCATAGAATTTTGATTTAATGCGCACTGTTTAATTTATTTAAAGTATTTATTTGTTTGTTTTTTTACTAGAATTTGATAAGAATTTACCTTTTTGGATGATCAGTGTCCTATTGTGAAATGCACTGTTGCACTTTTAACATAAAATTAGCTAAAATATGCTATAATTTCTCGATTTATATCAGAATGTCTCTATCTATCCAACAGCAAACGTTTGACACAAACCTCACATTCTGCTTCATGTTGTCAGGCTGGCAGGATGAGGATTTATTGACCAGTTTCTGCACCGTATGAACCCATCAAAGTCAGTGATGTGATTGAAACGGGGTCCATCCCCAATAGGTTACAGAAGGTTTTCATCTAAAAATGATCCATCATTTTTAAGAGGGTGGGACATGATATGGAGCAGCCCCTCAGATTTTTCGTGTATCTGGCTTTGGTTTTTGCATTTAATAAAGAACAAGTTTAATTGGACACCGGGAGGCATTTTTCTTGAACTGATGAGAGTCAGATAAGGCAAAATCAGCAGTTATTTACTTAAACCTTTACCTCAGAAACTAAATTAGTTGGTAAATATGGATAATATTGGATATTTTTCCAGAAAGTTTCATGCTTTTTCTCCCTTTGAGATCCAAACTATTGTCCTCATCTATAAAAATTGATTCCAGTTGTTTGGTTTGAGCTATTTGAAGGTTGTGAATTTCAGACAAATTCATGCATTTCTCTCTTCCATTATTATTTTCCTTCCCCTCTGGGCAATATTGATTTGTTCAAAACCTATTAATTATGAAGGCAACGGTCTCATGAAAGGCATCAGTAAAATTTGACCTTACTGATATAAAGGCAGAATTTACAAAAAAGGTTTAGCAAAAAAGGTGGATGACAGAGAGTTTATAAGCTTTATAAATTAATCATAAATGTTGATAATTGCTACAGGAAAAAAAAAATCAACCTTAAAACATGTTTGATGCATTTTATTTGTCAGCACTGAACATCTGAACATCAGGCCAGAAGTAAGAGGAAGCCATTTTTTATGTTTGGTTTGGTGTTTGAGGGGCTGCGAGCTATTTGGGAGAGTGTAAATAGATGGATGATGGGAAGTGTGGGCGGGCTTACTGAAAAGGAACAATCCCACCCACAACTCAGAGGTGAATTTTTAATCTAACTCATTCTGCTCTGCAGAAACGATGTCCTAGAAAACGACATTATTTTTTAATTTTTGGCAAAAAAAATTTATCATAACTAAATAACCACCGGGAACACTTTAAAAGTGGATCTAAGGCTAAAAATGGAAGCAAAGCAATGTTAATCCTTAAAATGAGGTGTGATTGAAAAACCTTAATGCAGGAGAACACGCGTGGACACAATATCTTTGGAAAAGGGGGTGTTCTGGTCGCACTGGAGCCTGATATCACCTGAAGTCTGACATCAGGTGAAGGTGATTTTCCCAAACCAACACCAGAACAAACAAGATTTTCAGTGATTGTGCCACAGCCTGGACTCCTGAGTGTCTATTGTGTGCTACCTGCTTCCTGACGTGGAGCTGACACGAGGGCGAAGCATTTATCTAGAATCTATTTCCCGTTTTTGTCAGAATAGGCAGTTTGTATTTTTTATTTTTTTGTATAAAATAGGCCAGTTAGTTTAATCAACCTCCTCCCGATAACCCAGAGTTAAAGCTCACGCTGAATACAAAAAGACCCTTTCACAGGTCGCAATGGAAACCAAAGGGGAGAAAAATAAGGGAGGTAGAAAACTTTATTGGAAGTTTCAATGGTTGCTTCTAAGGTTGATTCTTTGGAATTTAAACAGTAAAACAGCTGAATCAGCAAAAAAAAAAAGTATTTTAAATTGACATAAAAATAGAGTTTGAATAATGTGTGAGCTTAACAAAAATAACTTGTCATTTTATTATTCATCTGTTCATATTCTACTCAATATTCCCATTCATTGTCGGGAGCCCATCACCATCTTTTAAAATGTGTTTCATTATGTCCGGAACTGACTTTTTTCCACCAGTTTGCTAATATTGCTCATGGATTAAGACTTTCTGTGAAAGACTTTAAGATGAATAAAAGCAAGAAACCCTAAAAATACTCAGTGAGATGAAATAAAATATACTATATAAAAAATTGTTACGCTTTGAAAAAGAAAACATCAAAAAATCTGATGATAAAATGGTCTAAAAATTGCTTATTTAAGAAAAAATTATAGGCACTATGACACATTTTTTTGAGACTAAGATTATTTTTCTGTTAATAAACTTTCTTAATGAGATTATTGCACTTCCAAGACATAAGACAAGACTTTTTTTTTCTTCCCTTTCTCAAGATTTAGTCTCCATAAAAGTACAGATAAAACAAGACAATTCCTGGAAACACATGAAAATAAGAAAAGACCATAAAACAAACCCCCCAAAAAGAACAATAAGAACTCAGAAAATTCTCAAGAATATCTAAAAATCACGTTTGAAAAGAATTAAAAGAATTCAGACGAAAATTCCTGTGAACCAAAGAGAAGGTAAAAATCTGCCAACAGCCTCAGAGCAGCAGGTTTTTATATCGGGACCACATAAAAAAGGAAAGTAGGGCTAAAAAACAAGTACACTTCACCATTCTTAAACAGATCTTTAAATATTTCAGTAAACCTTTCACTTCCACTGACCTGACTCAGACTCCTGTTTCAGATTCCTGTTTTTCTCTAAGAATTTTAGTACATTTCTAACTTAATATGTAAATATTTGATTGTATATATACTGAGCCTGAAACTCATTTTTCTAACAACAGCTGGTTCTATGAAAAGCTGAAAATATTGTGAAATCTAAATCTCTGGTTTTATTAAGTCATTTAAAACATTATATGAGCTTTAATTAAATGGAGTTTTAAATTTCATGCATATTTTTTTCTCTAGGGCCCTGAAGAGAATTGTGTTTATGCTTTTGAAACCATTTACTTACTGCCTGTAATACTTGGAGCACATCTGGATGAAGGTGAAATGATGGTTTTATGCACATATTCAGTGCTAATAAATTTGCAATGAATTTAAAAGCATCACTTCTGCCTTGAAACATTAGTGATTTTATTTTGTGATAATTCTGAAGAAGAGGATTACTGATCTCTCTAAGGCATGCTTTGATGGTTTTGGTAAACTTTTCATTAAATCAGATCACCAGATTCAGTTCATCTGAGCTCCGGCTGTAAAGGTTTTCATGACAGGGTGTCTTTGTGTCCAGATCCTGCACCATTTCTTAAAATCCCCTGCAGAAATCCCACTGGAGATATGCTGAGCTGCCTGCTAGAGGCCTCCCTCCAGGAAGTTTCCAGGTTATGTGGTAGGATGTGGTGATATTTTGAAAAAAAGCCCACATCAGCCTGTTGAATTTATTTTTTTTAATAGACTGTTGCTATTCAGCTCCATCAGCTCTGAGAAGACTTCCTTAAGCCCGTTGCAGCTCATCTTTATGACTAGAGGATGTTTCAGAACCCCTGCAGTGGTAGAAACACTGACTGGAACGGTGTGTCTTAAAAGATGCATCTGTTTAAAAGCAACATAAAAACAATGTTTTGCGTGGAAGCTAAAACGTGGCCATGGAGATGAAGTTGGAAAAGGCCTAAAACGAACTTTTCTCCAATGAAAACAGCAAACTGGGATCTTAATGAGAGACTTGGAGCTGCTCTTTTGACTTTATCCGTTTACCATCGCCCAGGACTGACTCACTTGTGAAGTGTTTCACCCATAGCTGCTAACGAAGAAAGTGCTAATAGCGCCACCTGGAGCCCGAAGGTATATTACAGCCATGGAGTTTTGGAACACCAATGAGAATCAATGGGAAAGGGGTAAGGGGTTTTACCTAAACAATCCACAACTTGGGGGGCCAAAAAATAACCTTTGGCAGGCCAAATTTGGCTCACTTTGGGCACCCGTGGACTATAGAATACTTGTAGAAACACACATTTTGTGTTAACTAAGTGTGTAATAAAACACAACAAATATGAATGTTAATTAACTAATTACCAAAATACACAAAACACATATACATCTAATTGAGAATATGAATATTTTAGGTCTTCAGTCTTCAAATGCAGAGAACAACTGTAATAATAATAAAAATAAAAATAAAATAATAACTAGTGCCACATAAAAACAAAAAACAAATGTTGAAAACATGATTAAAGGCGGTAATAAAATATAAAAGTCACTAGTGAAATAATTAAGCAAAAGAAAAACAATAATATATATAGAAAACACACAAAAAAATCCAGGATTTTTGGTGCAAATATGTATTTAATGACTCCGCTCTGCGATAAATAAAAGAGGAGGGGTAAGGTGTGAGCTGCAGTGACAGGAGAGGTGGTGCGCTGTTTACATACAA
>NW_023417164.1:0-12429 GCF_002922805.2 Oryzias melastigma | reverse complement strand
CTAAAAGCTGTCTTCAAGGCACTGGCATTCTTTAAAGCTTTTAGTGATAAAGAAAATATAGCATGAAAAACAAAAAAAGTTTAGGAAAGAAAACAAGTTAAAAAGAGACAGCAGATTAGGAATGGATTTTTCCTTTTTGGAATGCGATCGGGGAGGGGATGATCACTCCAGTTCTCTCTATGTACTGTCTATGAGCTTTACACATATCTGAGATGCTTCAAAAAACCAGTAGCTCAATTTGATCCATAGATCCTATACAAGGTATAAAATCTAATAAGCTTTCCCAAACCAGGATCATTCGATGACCATAGTACATTAAAGAAAATGGGATTTTTTTTGTAACTCAAAAAACAAACAAAGGATTTCTATATTTTGTGGAAGTGTAAAATCAAGGATTATGAAATAATTTTTTGCAGCAGAAACATCAATGGTACTTCAAGGTTAAGAGCAGAAAGTTTCAGGTGATGTTTAGGACAGCCAAAAGGAGCAGACCCAGAGAAACACCAGGAAACAGTATTGATGTGGGGATTGTAGTGAAAAGAGTAGGAATTCCTCCAAGCCAGCAGGTGGTGCAGGTCTCTCGAGTCATAACGTCACTGCTGTGCGGGATAGTGCGAGGAGCCAGGAAGTTGCAGAGAGTCGGGAGTCAAAGAGATATGGCAAGACGAGGAAAGATCAGAGGCTTCGAATAAACACTCCGGATTGCTGGAGAGAGGTCCGGGCTTGAGAGTGGAAAGAGGCACAAACGGCGCCGAATAAACGAGACGGGCCTGATTTCTGAGTAGATAAACTGAGACATTCCGACAACGAGGAGCAAACAGGAGAGGTCTTAAGAACGGACAGAACCAGGTGTCTCTCATCAGACGTGATCACTCCACACAACAGTCGGGTCCACCAAGGTGAAAGGTGGGGCGGACTTGACAGAAACCATCATGACCCATCAACACACTGTTGTCCCAGACAAAATAACAGTAAGCTCAACTATAAGCATGTAGCAACTCAGCGATTATCCTGCTCTCCTTTGTTTTAAAGTAATCTATCATCCTTCTGTTGTTTTTTTTTATTATTTTGTTTTCTATTGAAGTGAAAAAAAAACTTTAAGCAGATGATCTGCTTTTCTATTTTTCATTGTGCTGGTTTCATTGTTTTCTCTTGACAACCAGAAAAACACACAAAAACACAGACTTTGTATTGATAGACATATACTTTAAAGTAAACTGACATCTTTTTTATTGTTTTCATGCAAACTCGCAAGAATGGGAAAGAAAAAAATGAACGTTTTCAAGGTGAGGAAGAATCCATCCATCAGTTCAGCTATGATCAACCTGATGAATCGCAGCGGCAGATAGACATGAAGAAGCGGAGAAAATCTGCGCGAGATGAAGTGCTGTGATCATTTCATTTGTGTCTTTGCAGATCCCCGAGGAGACGAGGGATTATCAGCCACTTCAAGAAAATTCCAGATGCTCCGTGTGAAGCTGAAATGTGGTCCTCCTGTAAAGGTTAGGAGTGCTCTGTGTTGTTCTGAGCAGCTCCTCCAATACTGAGGCCCAACATGATCAGTGTCCCTTCTTTCCATCACTCCCAGCAGAAAATAGGTGGATAAAAAATCATACTCGGCGTTATGGGCATCTGTATTCTTTAACTATATGACCTGTACGACCGTTTTTGTTGCTTCTCTGAAGATTAAGCTCACCTAGATGATAAGGAAAAACAAAACACACACACACACAAAAAGTTTCTTGACTCAATTACCAAGAAGAATTACAGAGATAAAGGGCAGAAGGGAAAACCCTGATCTTAATTCATGACAGCACTCTCATTCAGAGGCTTCACTTTCACATCTTGTGACTCACGCTTAATGAGAAATGTCGTTTTAGTGGAAAAACTTGAAAAAAACAGAAACCAATACTTTTTTCCTTATATATAAAACTTCTTCTGACAAATATCTAAATAGACGTGAATTAAAATTCAGATGTATATTCCCTCAGTGGTTTGATTTGCAGGAATGAATAAGATAGATGTCAATGTCACATGAAGAGATAATAATTCGATTCAAAGCCATAGCCGGAACTTCAATGGTCTTGAGTTTCCGAGCCCCCGCGTTTCTGAATAACACGGCCTTAGGGGTTTATGCTAAATGTGATTTGATCTGTTTTATCTCCTGTTAGCGTTGTGATGTGTGCTTTCATGAAGATGTATGCGGCGGCTTTCTGATTTCTCCTTTTTGTTTCAGATCTGTCATTAAAATTCACCAAGGAGCTGATAATTCAATGCAAAAGATAAGCAGAGTGGAGTTTTGAAAAATATGGTCGGTGACAAAATGCCTTGGTAACATGCACCCGTACAGGGGTTGACTCGTATGGGTACTACGAGTTTTGGGTTGTCCAGGATGATGGAGGATTGTTGACAGGTGCTACTGCATCTTAAAAGGGGCGTAAGTGTGTCTTGCAGTTGCCTTGATGTATCTTCGCCCACATCAAAGCACTTCATGAAAATGGAATATACCATTGTGGTTTGTGTGGTGAGTGCATTGCGGTGTATGTGTAGGGATAATGTAAGCTGGGCACACTTTTGATGTACAGGTGTTGCTGTCATATGGACCCTTACTCCACACTCTGGTTGTTTGTAAGGCGTGCTTATTGGCTCCTTACTAATCGTATGCAAATATTCACACAGCAGGTGATACTACTATACATTCTCAACTCTTCATACATGGACGTATGGTTTGGGCCCCTCCACATCACTTTTTGACTATTTGGGTGTCTCCAATTTATTGTGTTTTAACATGCTGGCCGTTCCCATTGAATCAAGGCCTGCAGAACCGGTACCTGGTTAGGTTACCAGTACTAAATTGAGGTACCGGTCGGTGTCCTGAGGGTTGGGGACCCCTGATTAGTGTTTGTGGCCCAGTACCAAGCGGACCTCAGACTAGTATCTGTTCACAGACCGGTGATTGGGAACCCTGACTTGATGGGAATAGTAATCACATCAAAAATCCGTGTGTTGGGACACCCAAAACGTCAGAAAGTGGTACAGATTGGGCCCGAACCATACGCCCAGATATGACAAGTTGAGAGTGAGAATCCGTTGGATACAAAAGTACCTGTAGGACGCCAACACAAACTACACTCTGATTGTCCAATTTCTTCAGACATTCCATATTCTTCTTTTCTCCCTACCCCTCCTTTTGAAGGGGCTTTTGAAGAGCAAGTGGTGTCTAAAATATATTTTTTAATATCCTCCCCTCCAAGCAGAGGGTTACAGACCCCTCCCTTGCAAGGGAGTTCCGTCTCGCTGTGCCGTGGAGGAGGAGCAAATTTCTTCATGTGGGTGTGCTCTGAAGAACAGAAGTTTACACTTAAATGTAAGAAATTACTTTTTGTTGTTGTATGACGTTTTTAAGGTTATACAGCTTTTGTTATTATAAATATTTGAGCACTTAAAGCTCCGCACTAAGACACTATTTTAACATAAGTCTCTGTTTGGAGGGCTAAATGTAGGGGTAGGGAGAAGGGAAGAATTTCGATTGAACCTTAATTTTTAATGCAAGGAGCATACACTTATCACTTGAACACCACTAACATGAAAAAAATTAAAATTTGTGCTTGCATCTCACCCACTTCACCCTTATTTGCCCTTTCCTGTTGCATAAGGGTAATCTAGGACCTGTTGCCCGCAGCATACCTGTAGAAAAATATGCATGAACATTTTTGCTCTATAGCCTTACCAAGTGTTCTATGATTTTGATATTTCTTGTCGCCTACCTACGTGCACCGTATAGGTTTGGAATTTTTTTGCCTGGAGAAAGCCCATTTCCACCCATAAGTGAAATTCTGACTGAGGCCTAAAAAATCAGCACTTAAAACAGGAAATGGAGTCCAGAGCTGGGAGCAAAAACTTCAGACATCCTATAAGGACTGTTGCCCCAGTCTTCAATGACAATATGAAGCTCTGTGATGCTTCAATAGTAGGAGCTGAAGCAAATTGACCAATGACCAATAGTTTATCTTTACAAATCAGAAGCAAGACTTGAGAAATATCAGGATCACTTCAAAAATGCTTCCTCGTCAGTAATCTTTTGACTTCTGAATGTTTCTCGTCCGCATGCATGGATGCTCTTTCCACCTTAGTGAATTGCTGCTCTACTTAGTGATCGATGAAGTCCACGTCCTTTAGAAATGTCCAGATATCCACTCATTCATCCGTGCTAAAGAGATGCAGTGACTGCCCTGCTGGGTTTTTAACCGTTTGCCAAATCAATACAAACATATTCATAAACGTGTTTTCTGTAAAATAATACATTTATCTTTGCGTGGAGGAAGTACAACAAATCTCATCATGCTAGAAACAAATCAGGAGCATAAATCAGGAAAAATAATAGAAGAGATCAATAATATCTGTGAGCAGAAGCAAAGATTTCATTTAGAGGCATTTTTTTAAGTGAAAAAATGGAAATTAAATGAAACTCATCTGTTCTGTGGACAGCTTAAATACATGTTCAACTATTTGTTCCCTGTGTAAACCATATTAGCCGTCAAATACACTCTCAGATCATTAACTGTTGCATTTAAGCCAAACATTTGTGCTTAATGATTAAAAAAACTGTCCTTTAGGGCCTCATGAGGATGAAATGAACACCAACGAGCAGAGCGGGATAAGCGACCGCACTGAGAAATGATAACTGTGCCTGGTCTTGATCATAATGACAGCAACATGGCTGCAGTTGTCATTAAACATCAGCATTGCTGTCTTGCTTTACATAAAGCCGTTGTTGCCCATGTAAGTGTTGTTGGACAATAACAATATAGCAGACAAACTGCAAAAACCTTAAACGATGAGTAACAATCATAATCTCAGATGTGGGAATCGATAGGACGTCAGAGGCTCAAATGTGACCCACATGTCCTCCTTTACAGCTTATGCAGATGTTTCTCACATTTGTCAAGTTTAAGAAAGACTTGCAGACAATAATGTGTTCAGTAAATATAAATATGTTCAATATCGATGTGTGATAAAGGTTATGTCTGAATTCCTTCACTGCTCACTACCAACAATTCCAAAAACCAGCATGCATCAATGCTTATAGATTGGTGGACATAGACCACAATGCATTGCATTTAAATATTTCATCATTTGACCAAAAAAAAAATTAACATGTATTTTTCATAAATCATCCAAGTTTTTGTCTTCAGAACACAGTGGATTATTAAGATGTCTTTTGGTAAATGTTAATATTTTTTAGATTTTTACTTTGATGAATTGGTGAAATCATATTTGTCGTTTGGATGGCGTCCTTTTAATTCACGGGAGTACCAGCCGTGTAAAAATTGTTCATAGACGAGAAAATAATATTTGCAGTTTTTGGCTTTCAAGTCTTTCATGAAGGTATCAAGGTGTGAAAGAAAAAACCTGGAGTAAAATTTAAAAGATTTGTACCCTTTTGACATTTCACGCCAAACCTCTCACAACCGTGGACACATAAACACTAGAAAAAGAAAAAGAAGAAGCCCCTCCCTGCTTGTCCAGTGTGAACATCGTATGCTAAAAGCGCATTCAAGTAGCTTCATTCAGCGTCTTGAATATGTGTCAAAGGCCTGGTTTGAACGAAACATTAGGATGAAGACTCCAACATACTTTAATGTCTAACTCTGTTTTTTTTTTTTTTATTGTGTTTGATTTAACCCTAGAAAGATCAGAAAACACCCATGATGGCATAGAGGATGATGATGGAGAGAACTTGCAATCTATAAACTTTCTTTGACACAGAAGTAAGCAAATGTTATCTGAAGATTATTCTGAAAATGAACGTAATGAAAAAAAAGGAGGAAACAACGTTATGCCACACAAATGTGACTAAGTTGAAGAAATAACCCTGAATGGCAAAGATCGCTACTCCTTATCAGTTGGTTCATTGTAACCTTACTTAAAAGAGAATTCAAGGACTCTAAAGATGTATTCCCCCCAATTTGTGAGTGGAAAGAAAGCAAATAACGTCAAAGGAGTCATGTGAAATTCACATCCAACCTGGACAGGCAGCTTCTTCCATTTTTATTTCACTGCAAAAGACCTGTGTGTCAAGAAAAAATGTCTTATTTACAATCTTCCAAGAAAGTTTTTCAATGTCAAATAATCTTAATTAAAGAAAACACTTTTTAGTGACAATTATTTTTTCTTACCCCATTGGAAGATATTTTTTTGCTAATTCAAAGACTCCTTTCTTGAGGGCCTGTTTTTGCAGTACATGTGTAGGTGGCACCATCATGGTCTGGGATCATGTGGAAATCAGAAGATGAATGTTCAGCCTGATGTAGGACTTCTCCTAGGAGAACATTGAAACGTCCTAAATAATCTGGATTGAAATCCCATCAAAAATGAAGGATGTTATGCTTTGTGTGTCTTTTTTCCTGATCTGTTTTCCTTGTACATGAATGAAGCGACAGACGATCTTGTGTCTTCTTGACAGACTCGCGTCTCATTGTCTTCCCGCTTCTGTTCTCAAATTTTATGCTTCCGTCTTGCGCCTCGCCATAATGCGTTCCGCTATCTGACCTAATTTCCCAACAGGGATAATTTAATTTCTGCATTATTCTTCATCTTTGTCTTATCTTAATGGGCCTGTGCTCCTCTTGACGGCAGTGGCAGAAATGTACAGCGTCGTGTGTCGCTGCCCGAGCCGTGTGTGGGGGAGTCATTTAGGCTCCCAGAATCACACTTCCGCTGACTGAAAGATTTCTCCTTCTGATGATGATCAAAGCCGGGAGACCGCAAAGAATTTAATGACAAAAATGAATGGTGACAAGGCAGCAGATCACTCTCTTCTTTTGTCTTCAAGTTCCCCACATCATCTACATTATGACACATTTACAGCCACTGCTTGGATCTGCGGAGCGCCCTCTGACTCCACGGGAATTAAATGTGTTTCACATGTTGAACTGATGTGAAGGAAGGCCCTGGTGAGGTGCTGAAGCAGATTCTGTTACTCCTACTCAATGATGTCAGAACGATGACTCAGAAAGTCAGGGGAAAACCACTATACAAGGTCTCCCTTAAGTCTCCATACATAGGAGACATAAAACATTCCACAAAATATGGGGCTAAGATTGATTTCTTTGTAATTCAGACACAACAGGGAAGGCATTTGACTAAAGAGTAAAATGGCAGTCATATAGAGCATATTATGAGAATATGAAAAGTTTATGTGAAGAAACGGTTATTTTTCTTATGTATGGAGACTTCTTGGACACCCTGTAGTGTCTTGCTTTTCATTTTATTGCATTTCACTAAATCTAAAAAAAAAAAAAAAGTAAAGAAATCAGGAATTTGACAAGATTTTTTTTAAATTCCTGCAGGTTTTATAGATTTTTCCAATACAGGGATTTTGCTTTACAGTTTAAAACAAACAGTGCTTTGGTTTCACTTTTCTCCAGTCGATTCTAGAATATTGCAGACACAAAGGTTTGCTCATTCTCATTTTTTTCTTTAGAACCAAAAATGACTATAACTGTCCATATTTTAAATCAAAAGTTGTATTTTTAATAACAAAACAACATAGTGCAATGTTTTTATTTTTCTCTCTCACTGAAATGTTATTCAAAATTAGTTCCTTAGGCTTGATGACTGCTGTATTTTTTATTTTAATTCTCAAAACTCAAATGCTTTTTTAAGCTTAACTTTTTTTTATTTTATGTCATGTCTATGACAAAATGACACAAGAACATGTTAAAAACACCCCGTTTTTATCTGTTTGGCTCTTATATGCAGTATGGATTTAATAAAATTAAAGAAATCTGACTTATGATAATTTTTCATTGATTTTTTTTTATTATTTATACAATTTTATAAATAACTTTAAATAAAAATTATAATTAATACAACATGTCAAAAAATATGACTTTTGCTCAGAGAAATGTCTATCTTTTTGTGTAGTTCATAAAAATTGTCCTTTGCAAAAAAAAAAAAGTTTAATTGAATGTTTTAATTGAATGAACTCACTATATACCAAATAATTTAGAGTCTTGTTTGGGGGAGAATTAAGATCCCTTCCATTTTTTCTTAATTTTAAATTGATTGATTAAGTTTCTGCTTATAAATTGTTTTACTTGTAAAAATATTGGCGAGTGTTCATGTAAAAATCAACTTATTTACCCACTGTCTCTAATTTGATTCATATTTAACATCCTTTTAACTGTATTAAAATAATTAATTATCAACAAATGTTCCATTCTTTCAATACAGCAAGTGGCTATTTAGAAAGTAATAATATTATTTGAGTTATTCTCGCCATACTTAGCTAAGCTTTTCCTACCAAAATTAGTTATGGAGTTTTCACAGAGGCAGCCATTTTGAAATGAGTAGGAAACGCCTTTCTACTGCCTCTAGTGGAATAATGATGAACTACAGTGCAAGAAACATGAGCTAAGTTATGTACAATGGCTTTTTATTAAAGGTTTTGATCATGCTAATGAGATAGGAGTCTCAGAAATGTGTGTATCAAATATGATACAGAAGGTTGTGGAGGATTAAAAAGATTTTTCAAAGCCTGAAACTCGCATAGATTCATCAGTTTCCTGCGAGTTCATATGGTTTTGGTTACATTGTTTTGGTTTTCTCCAGCTGACTCAAATGGATCCCCATATTTCCATCCCTCTTAATACTGGAATACATATTTGAACCAGATGAAAAATTCTCCTCTTTAAATATACATATTCGAGACTTACAGTGAGTATCGGATTGGTACAGTCTGACACAAACTTAACAGTATATTCAGACCGGACACATTTGTTTCGTTTAAAGTGAAGTTTGTTTCTCCCGATAATTTTCTGATGAGTTAATCTCCTGCATCATGGTGTGGTCACGTGACAGTAGGGTTGGGCACCGAAGTTCGGTTCCAAGTAGGAACCGTTATGATTTGCGCGGTTCTACCGAAACCGAAAGATGCCGCTGCAAACGGTGCCGGATTTCGGTTCCAAAGTTCATTGAAGTTTCATTTGTCTGTGGACATGTCAATCACTTGTACTCCCTTCTGATTTTTTACGATTCAGCCTATCTATTTACTTTCTTGTGTTCGTGGGCGGGCTCATATAAAACCGCCGAGATGGTCGGCTTCCGCAACTTTGGTGGGCGGGACTTTCGCTGTGAATAGTGGAGTTTCCGCAATTTTTAAACAACGCTGGAGCCCCATCCCAAAATGAAACACCGAATCGTTTCCTCCTTGTTGGGCTGCTAATAGCAGAAAGCTCGGCTCGGCTCCGCCCACCACCACAGCGGGTCGTCATCATCTGCTGCGCTTTGCAGCCGTGTGATTGACATTTATCTTCCGCCTTATTTTATTGAAATAAAATATTGCTTTTGCCCAAAAACAACTGCAAATAAATGCCACATTCCTGATTTAATTTAATAAAATGTCAGGCTAAAATTTCAAGGACGTTTAAGTTTATTTAAGACAGAGTTTTATATTATGCTTTATATTACGTGCGCACAGCTGCACGGCAGGAGGGAGTCTGCGCTTGTTTGAAGCCGTTCTGCTTTGGATTTAGGAAGATAAAGGCATTATTTTTTATTACTGAAGTACCGCAATCAGCACCGAAAGGGAACCGAAACCGAAACCAAAGAACCGCGGTGGCACCGGAACCGCATCAGATCCCATCGGTGCCCAACCCTACGTGACAGCAGCTTAAATACAGATAAAACACAAGTTTCAGGACTCGATCTGGACCAAATTAAATGGACTTGGTTTGGACCAAATGACTTTTCTAGCTGGGATACACTTTTAGTCACACATAAAACTTTTAGACTGACAGAAACACAAAAGGCAGTAATTGTCTAAGGCCATTATAGCCACAGAGGTGAGGACATGAAACTTGGTCTAAAGGAGAACTCTGGAAACGTATATGCTTAAAGAGGACTTAAGAAACTAAAAACTGACATAAAAAAAGTGACTTAATGAAACAGTTTAAGAGCTTGACAAAGAAACAAACTCAAAAACCGTGTGAAAACCTGAAGGCTGAGCAAACATGTTTTTTAACCTTGACTCTTTGTTCTCTCTCCACACGGACGCCCGCCAATCAGTAGAGACGGCGGTCCGTGTCACACGGTTGGATCAAGGTGACAAACTTTCCCGCTCAGACAAATAAATGCTGCAGCCTTGCCAAAATAAAACAGACGCTGCTTTTTGATTTGCTTCACAATCAAAGGATGTTTAAAGGTTTTTATCCAAATGCAGCTTTGAATTTTTTAACATGTAATTTCACGTGTTCTTTCATCATATCTGATTATTTTATCAACATATTCATCCCTTTAAATATGTTTGTAAGATGCTGTGTTTGTTTTCAGTGTCAGATGTTGTCCCTGAATACAAGTTTTATAACCGATTCAACAAGAAATACCGTTTTTTTGTTAGTATTACATTTCTTTCATGACTTATAACCTCCTCAGGATCCTTGTAGATAAAACTTCTGCTGCCACCAATCCATAATCAGACCTAACAAACTTTAAATTTGGTGATGATTCAGTTTTAAGGACCCTTTTTATAGCTGAGTTACATGTTTAAGAGATTAAGATTTTCTGCTCTAATTCCCCTCTGGAACGTCATGTTATACTCAAAGATCATCTACATCCAAAACCACATCAATCCACATTTTCACAGTCTGAATGCTCTACAGACACCAAAATTGTAGCAACTAGTTAAAGTTTGATAAACACGTAGATCAGGGGTGTTAAACTAATTTTTCAACCCGTCTGATCTCAAGTGGGGCGGACCAGTAACATAATAGCAGAACAACCTTAGGTCAACTTGTTATCTGTAGCTTTCTTTTCTTTTTTTTTTTTTCCTCAGTTTGAAAAAAATGCCAAAAATTGTAATTTTTGCGTCATACCTGATATTTTTTTAAGCAACTTGACAGCGGTGAGCCTGGCAGGAACCTAGCTATGCTAAGGTATGCCTTTTATTTCTTGATCTCTTGTTATTCGGTATTTTGTTTCCTTTTCTCCCCCTAGTGGCGGAATTGCACATTGCAGCCATTTTTTTAAATTCAATTCAATTTTATTTTATTTATATAGCCCGAAATCCCAAAGAAAATTTGCCTTATTGGGCTTCATGCAGGAAATTTTACAGATGCAGAAGTTAGTCATAAAATATGAAAATAAACTGGTCATCCCTGCCTTTAGACTGGTAAGGAAAAACTCCTAAAAAAATATGAGTCAGGAAAAAAGAAGAAACCTCAGGGATGCCCACATGAGGGAGAGAAAAAAGCCATTACTCGCCACGGGAATAAGCTAGAAACATTTTCTTTCAACATCCTTAGATTTTTTTTCTTTTTATGACTGGGTTGAATTGAACCGTCTGGCAAACCGGAAGTGAGCCGTATGTTTTACACCCTTATGTAGACATTTGTTTTACTTTATTATCAACTACTGTACGTTTGACATCCGTTCCCTCAAGAAAATAATATTTTCTCTCGCAGTGATGTCATAAATATATATTTCTATATATCTATGACATCACAGCGGGAGAAAATATTTGAGCAAGAGTTAAAAAGACAAAATTTGAAAAACTTACAAACATGGGTCAATTATATCCTAGGAAAACTTTAAGAATATTTTGGGATGGCCACATAACCAAGGGCTTGGCGGCTATTTTGTAAAAAAATTGTAAAATTTGACAATTTGGTCATTTTTCCATACTATGAGAAAATAAAACTTGTGTTTCTTTCACATGCTACTAGATTTAGTCTATGACCACAACCTAAGTTATTAACCATTGACCCTGTGAAAAACGGCACCATCTTGAATTTACTAAAAAAGTTACCTTCTACGAATTTTATATTTCTCCACGGAAACTGTTGCTTCATAACTCCTCAAGCATCACTGGGAAGCCACACAAATCCTTTAGGGGTGTTATATGCTGCTTCTAAAACTTTTACATGATGACATTTTCTGTTCTGTCACACTTCTGGACTTTGGTTTCGGTGAAGAAATTAGTAACAGAATAAAGAGTGTAGATATTCTGCAGGTCACTGTAGCTTTTTAACGATCTTTAGTCATCACAGTTCAGCAGGAGGTAAAATATTTTTTTACTTGTGATGATGAGTTAATCTCCTGCATGATGGTGTGGTATTTAATACCATCACTTTACAGTGAGAAGGTTCCCAGTTTTCTGTAGTTTGTGTGTTCTGCAGTAGTCTAACAGAAACTGCTGCAGTCAAAAAATATTGTGTATTTGTATGTGTGTACGGACAAAGCAGCATAGAAGACAGATGAACGATTTAACTGATTTCATAACAGTGTAACCAGGTTGAAATTCTTCCAGCAGGTTCCAGTTACTCACAGTGTTTCAGTACATTTTATTTAAACTTCCATTCGCTCCTGAATCGTACACAAGTGTTATTATTTTTTTAGCCACATACATCATTTATGGAATGATCTTTC
>NW_023417163.1:22548-23071 GCF_002922805.2 Oryzias melastigma | reverse complement strand
CACATCAAACTGAAATGATGCTTTTCCTTCAGAATTGTGTGTGAAGGCTGAAAGATTGTCACATTTACTGTAACTTAGTTTTAAGAGGCTGAACCCCCTTGAACTAAGTCTTAAAAAGAATGCTAAAATGATCCTTTTGAAGTGCCAACTTCAGTGTCACAAATGACTTTCAATGGGGATTAGCAGTGATGTTAACAATGCTTAAAAAGTGCCTCCAACTCTGGAGGGACTTCAAGTCATTTTAAAAACTGAGCAGAAGTGGCAGAGCCCAACAGATGCTGAATTATTGAAAATTTGGGCCTTTTTTGCCAACATTTTTAAGATTGTCTTTCTAAAATTGTACTTGATAGGTAGCTGCACCTTTGTATAAGCTGCATGGTTCAAAACCTGGGAAAAAAGTAGCAGATAATACAGTGTGTGTGTATATGTATATATATATATGCTTGTCTTGAAAGCTCATTTAATTAAATCCAAACTCTGGCTCACCGTCACCAGATCAAGCAAAATCATTCTTAGGAAAATC
>NW_023417163.1:5839-13592 GCF_002922805.2 Oryzias melastigma | reverse complement strand
GGATTTGTGATCACTTCAGTATTAAGTATTATTGTTTATTTGTATTGAATTCTTTCTGTTCTTTTTGCCCCTTACCAACAAGGAGCAAAGAGAAAGCATACTTGGTCTCAAAATACCTTTAATTCATTGTGTTGAGAAAAAATGGGAAAAATTGAAATCATGGCTTTAGAACTGCTGATGAGCATGCAGTCCTTTCACTGCAAACACGGTGAGCCTGCATTAAGAAATGTAATCAACTCTGCATTTCTAAATGTAGGCAAACCGATTTTTTTTTTATTTTCTGCACCGATAAATACGACTTTGAATCTTTTTTTTTCTTTTTTTTTACTGATTCATGAAGAATCCTGAACATCCTTAATGCTCAGTGATGTGAAGGATGCTACTGCAGCATCCAGCTGAAACAGTCACAGCCGAACTGTTACAAGCTGCCCCAGCACTGGATATTCCTGCAGCGTTTGAACGTGTTTATCCTAACCAGGGTTTTCACAGCAACCGTCCTCATTGATGTGATGTTAAGTGATTGTGCACGTGTGTTTTCAGAACACCACCAGTCCTTGGCTGCACCAGGCTGCTAGTGACAGTCTGGGTTTGCTAAACCACATTCCAGTCCGCCCCGCCAGCGCCGATGCCCACCGCCCCCCAGTGAAGATGACCACGCACTCGAGCCCTTCAATGACGAAGGCCAGCATGAGCATTCAGAAAGAGTAAGTCCCACTTGTTCCTCAGCCTGATCCAGCCTCACCAGCACATATCAGATGAACGTCTTTGACTCTAAGCGTGAATTAGCTGCTCAAATCCTGCTCAGTTTAATTTCAGCAGGAATCACAGCTTTTGTTCTTTCACACGACCTTTAGGATAAACTCAGATTAAGCTCTTTCCATAGCTGACATGCAGAAGAATTATTGTTCTGGGCTTACATCTCTCCTTAAATGTTGAAGCCCCTTTGAGACCTTCCTGAACAGAGCAGGCTTAGTAGCAGCATTAAAGCTGTATGTTGATCATTCACACAGGTCGCAGAGAGGGCTGCGTTATCCCCGAGGCCACAGACAGGGAATTCTGGGTCAGCTAGATGAAGTAGCACTAATCCCATATTATATAGGTTCAGAGAGAATTCTGCTCGTTCAGATGAGCCTCACTCGTGTGATCAGCGCCATCCTCCGAACGCCACTCCACGTCTGCACAGCAGAAATGACTGGAATGAAGCTGTGAGGGCTTCCAGGTACTTAACTCAAAGATGCAGACACTCATCACATGAAGTGATGGTGGAGTCGGAGAGGATCACTTTTTAAACATGGTGACCGCAGACGAGGCCTTTTCTCCACACACAACATGTGCATAGCTGACAGCATATGTGGAGGCTGGACTTTGAATATGTTCTGCTAAAGTTATGCCACATTTTCATAACACACCTGTATTTTTTGCAAAATAAAAGCTCTGATTCATTTCATTCTCCCTTCAGCCGGTCTGCATGTTTGGAGACGCATTTGCAGCATTTAGTACTTTGATTTGAACAGAAATCAAAGTGAGACTAGAAAAGTTGGATTACCTTCAATAATGCTAGCGTGAATGCTTTTTGCTGAAAGTAGTGATGTAATTTGCTGAAAAATGCAAAAGCTATTTGCAAAATATTAAATTTGCTAAGGAAACTTGAAATTTAATTAAAGAACTATGAAAGAGTGCTGAAACTGACCTAAATTTCTGACAAATTTGTAGGAAAATTGCTTAAAAATCCTTAATACATGCCAATTTGGAAAAAATACACTTCAAATTAGTATAAAAAAAACCTTAGTGGATGCCAAATTAGCCCAAAAAATAGCTAGCAAGTTGCTAAACTACTAGCTAAACTCCTAAATAGCCTAAAATTCCTCAGTAAACTAAATTAGTCAAAAACATTAGCATGTTGCTAAAACAGAAGCTGAATTCTAAATTAGCTTAAAGACTCCAGTAGATAACAAATCAACCAAACACGTTGGCATGTTGCTAAAATATCAGCTTAACTCAAAATTTTTGAAGCAACTATAAAAGGTGAAAACATAGAACATGCATATATTTAAAGGCTTGTTGCTAATCTACTTAAAATGTTTGAAGACATTTGAAGACATTCTCATTCATTTCCTATGGGGCATATTTTGTTCAATATTTCAAAAACTATAAAGTTTATAAATACCAAAAATACAAGCAGTAATGTTCTGAATGAGCTGAATGTTTTGATACCAAGATTACTGAAAGTGCATGAAGTGTGATTGAGTATTAATGTGGTGAAAACATACAGAAAGGAGCAGGAGAATAACTATAGTGTGAATGCTTACTAAGCAATCACACAATAAGTCTGCATGGTCTTACGCATGGCTTTTAGTTCCACTTACTCTGTGCAAAGCTTAGTTATTTTATCTGGATGAAAAGGAGGTTCAACCTCTCTATAAGTGAAACCAGGCGTGGTGGGAATGCAGAGGTGGCGCTCATTTTTCAAACAGTATTGTGATCGGGCCGTGTGCAGAGACGTGGGTAAAAATGACCGTTCTGACCTCACCAGGACGCTGGCGCAGCTGAAACAGGACCAGGTGGACAGAAGTCGTACTCCAGCGGGTAAAGATGTCCTCCATCACCGTCTTTACCTGGATCCTCACAGCAAAGCCCACCTGGCAAACCCACAGGTACATACACACACCCAGACTGTGCAGACTGAGAGTGAAGAAACACTAAGCTCTGGTATTTGAGGAGCTATTAGCCAATGTAGGTAACACACTGAGCAAAATGATAAGACGTAATGATAGAGATGTTTCTGCTTTTCCTCAGTGTTTCCTTTGGGCATTATTTAGTCTGAGTAGATTAGGAAAAGAGTCAAAACTCTTCAGCATTAATGAAAACTGAATCAGAAATGCAGACATGTGAATGTGGGTTTTACTGTGAAAGACTTTACCCCCTTCAGCATCTTCTGAATTTATGCCGTGTTCCTCTTAGGAGGCAGTTCAGGGAGCGGACCGAGCCATAAAATACAAAGAGGAGAATCGTCAGATTCTGAAGGAAAGCATCGAGGTCGCCCCCTTCACCGCCAAGATCCAGCGCTCCATGGACCCTGGGATGGAGCGGAGCAGGGATCCAGCTTTCCCGGTCCCGGTGCGAGCTCTCGCCTCCCAAAGCCCAAAGGCCAGCCTTACCCACCCAAACATCATCCACTCGGAGAAAAGCAACTACTTCACCACCCTGTCCAACAGCGTGGTGAACGAGCCTCCGAGACTCTATCCCTCCAAGGAGATGGGCCCTTACTACGAGAAGGTTTCTGCCGGGATGGTGACCAGCGTTGGAGCTGTTGTGCAGAGTCAGGGAATCCAGTCTCTGGGAAGCTACAGCTCCAAAGCCTCCCTCTCCAAACCGCCCCCCCTGATAAAGCACCAGCCAGAGGGAGGAGAGGGTCTAGCAGGGAAAATCACAGAACAGCTGAGTCAGCAGGTCACTCTGGTCCAACAGCAGCATCACACAGGTGCAGACAGGTTAGAACGCTGCAGTCCTGCCATTCCTTCTCCCTCCAACCACCACCACCATCACCACCACCACCACCACCAGCAGCACCAGCTCAGGGCCATGCCGTCTCTCTACCGGGCTCCAGTCTTCCACCCCCCCACACAGCAGGCGCTGGACTGCAAAGACGCTGTGGAGCGGGAGAAGGAGTGGGAGAAGGAGAGAGCTGGCTTCGCTGGACGTTTGTCTCCACCCACCCTCACACCCATCCAGCCGGTCAGCCTGGCAATGGCCGGTACCAAAACGCTGGTGGAGCAGCAGAAGCCCCCCACATTGTTGCCTGAACTCAGGGACATCAAAAGTCACAGGGTCAGTACTGCGGTGACCTCTGTGGCTCCGCCCACCAGCGGAGACGTGATGGCAGATGGGTGGAGAGGCAGAACAATGACTCAGGGAAGGGACGCTCTGTTCCCCAGGGAGAATGACGTATCGCGGGGGAAGCCTCCGGCAGCAGTGGCCTCAGTCATCGTGGGTCCAACGTCCACTAAGTACGACAGTCTTGTTGGTGCTAACAGATCTGGTGCTATCGTTCATAAGGAGCCCCCCTCAGGGAGATTCTACCCTTCCAAGCTGGAGGGGGAATCTGTGAGGTTTGGAGAAAGTAGAAGAGAGCCTGGAGCTGGAAGGGTGATCCAGCCTCTGCCCAACATGGAGGACAAGTGCGCCCAAAGTAAGAACTCTTTCATGCACGGACCTCTGAGTTCCACCAGCTCTCTGAGCAGGTCTGCTGTGGTAGTTTCATCAGCTGTTGACGTGCAGAATAAAACCTCAAAGTCAGCATTTTCTCCTCGGGATGAGGTCAAAGCTGGTGTTGGAGGCTGGGCGCTCAGCCAGTCGGCTGCAGATAAAGAGCGAGAGAACCATGTGGCGATTGACTCCCATGCTAGATTTTCAGGTTTGTCTTTGCCTCAAACCAATTCCACAGGAGCCTCCCTCCCCAGCCAAAGCCCCGCCCTGCCGTCGTACTCTGTTTCTGGCTCTCCTCAGCAGTTCTCCTCCTCGTTCATCCACTTGAAGAAGCACAAAGCAGCTCTGGCTGCAGCCCAGTCAAGAACCAGCCTCCCGACTGCTCCTTCATCTGCAACAACGGGAAGCCCCACCCTGTCTGAGTCATCTGACAAGACTCCAAACCACAGTTCCACTCCTCCACCCTCCTCTAGTCAGGGCTCTTCCTCCTCCGTTGAAAGCAGCAGTAGCGGCTCTGCGGCCGGCCGCACGACTCCAGGCAAGTCCAGCCCCGTCCCCAACGGGCAGTCGACAGGGCTGGCTGCAGCTGGCTGTGGACAGCCCATCAACTACCACAAGCTGAAGAAAGCCTGGTTGACTCGCCACTCGGAGGAGGACAAGAACACAACCGCCACTACAAGCTCCACCACTACCAAAGCAGAGAAGCTGTTCACCACTACAACCAGCTCCTGCAGCACCACAGCCATGTCTGACATGATCAGACCCTGCACCGTCAACCTGAGCGCATCCACCTCCAACGACGTGGACATCAGCAAGGAGAGTGGCAGCAAAGTGGAGAGAGACCGGCAGGTGGAGGAGAAGAGCGCTGGAGCTGGTGGGGAGGAGAGGAAGTCCTGTCCACCGTCGAGGCGAGGCCACAAGCGTTCGTATGACTCCGGCTCGGAAACCGCAGGAGACGACTCGGACGGCAGTGAGAGCAAGATGGAGGGCAGGGCCAAACGCCAACCCAAACCAACGTACAAGAAAAAGCAGAACGACATGGCCAGGAGGAAAGGAGACGACAAGGAGGACGATGACCTCAAGCCCAACGGGATCTTCAGATCAGCCCGCGAGAAGACGAAGCTCAAACTGGCCAGCAGCAGTAAGTCCTGCAGGCTTTCTGATGACCTGAGTGGAGCTTCTACTGCACGTTTTTTTAACCCTGTAATACCGGAGCTCCAGTGTTTATTTTCTTTGATTTACTGTAACTTTTCAAACATTAACACAATTATTCCAGCAGATTGTAAAGGAGAAAAGTGACGTTTAGCTGTTTTTTCAGCTACATGCTAGCTGTTTTGGCAAACCTATTTATTATTATTTTTAGGCTAATTTGACATTTAGCTAATATTTTAGCTGGCTATAAGCTTATCATTTTCAGCTATCAACTTCAACATTTTTAGCTATCAGCCTCAGCGTTTTTAGCTATCAGCTTAAGTGTTGTCAGCTATCAATTTCAGCATCTTCAGCTATCAGCACTAGCCAAATTCAGCTTACAGCATTCACACTAACATTATCACAGGTAATGCTATATATCTAGTTCCTAATTATGTTAAAAAGTTACAGTTTCAAAGTTTTAAAGGTGTAGTTTTAGTGTTCAATAAATATTTATCTAGTTCGGCCCGTGACCTAAGGTGTGTTTTGGATTTTGGCCTCTTCTGTGGTTGAGTTTGAGCTTTAAAACTAAACTCATAACATGTTGGTACAAAACTTCGGTACGTTTGTTCTCTGAAGACATCAGTTTGATGAATGTGAGGCTGAACTTGTAGAACTGCTCTGAGCATTTGACCGTTTGGGTCGACATGACGATGCTGAACAGGAAGTGGTTGTGACTCTGAACTCTGCTCAGATGGGATCCCCCGCTCCGTGCTGAAGGACTGGAGGAAGGTCAAGAAGCTGAAGCAGACCGGAGAGTCGTTTCTGCAAGACGACTCCTGTTCAGAAATCGGACCCAACCTCCAGAAGTGCCGGGAGTGCCGGGTGGTCCGCAGCAAGAAGGGGGAGGAGCCAGCGCACTCGCCTGTCTTCTGTCGCTTTTACTATTTCAGACGGTAAATGAAGGCCCCCCTACACCTGCACCATCTCATTAAAAGAAGAGCCCCTCATTTCACTTTTTATCTAGTTTATGTTGTTTGTGTGGTTTTACCTCCTGCTGGGGTAGACTTTAGGTTAAACCACTTCTGCAGATTTTTATCTCGCTGTTGCTCAGTGTCTGCCTGTAAATAAACATCTGTCCTCCTGACCTCTTCAAGAGGTGATTATGGTGTGATGGAGGGTTGTACTGGAGGAAGTCTGTGGTTACCTTCTGGATCTGCGTATGTGCAGCCCACACTCCCAGCCTGTCTGCAGGACCTGCAGCTGCAGGCTGGATCCTAATGAGATAACTCTGCCTAAGAGGATTTCTGCTTCATAATCTTTTCCTCACTGATTCACTGTTGCTCCTCTTCCTCCTGTCTACCGTCTCCTCCATCTGACAGACTTTTACTAAGATGATCATGAAGCTCTACTGCAGCTGGAGGAAGCTGTGGTTGAGATGTTTTTTTTAGCTCAGAGATATAAAAAAGAAGAACTTTTTGAGTTAATGGAGAGATGCTGTCAGTTAGGAAAGTGCAGTGTGAAGGCTTTGACTCTTCATAGAGAGGATAAACACACAGTTCTATATTCTAATGAAAAGTTTAACGTCTTTTCTGCTTCTCCTGTCTGGTCTTCTTCAGTCCTTATCTACCTTTGAAGCCTGATTTCCACTGGTCCTCCTGCATTAGTGTTACGTTGACAAAAAATAGAACGTTCAATAATCAATCAGAATGTTTACTCAGCATTGCTCTGCGTCTGATGTCCATCCCTCCACACCACAAGCTTCACGCAGCAGAAAGCTGGAAGAATGGAAAACAGGCCCGGGTTTCAAAATAAAGCTTCTGTTATACTTTCAAAATAAAACTTTCTAAAATGTTTTTTATATTTAAGATGACGTGATAGCACACATTAACACCACAGATAACACTGCCGTTCAGTTCCCCCATGAATGACAAAAGTTTATTTTGGAAGTACAGAAAGCAATATTCATGTTTTAAGGCTGTAAACTCGTCACTACAGACTTTACACACTAAAGTCAAGGCCCGGGGGCCGGATCCGGCCCTCCTGGTAATTCTATCCGGCCCTCCGGATCATTTTATTTTATTTTTATTAATCACCCGATTTTATCTTGTGCTTATTTCTAATTTATATAATTTTGACAAAATATACTTTATGGAGAGTAAAATATTGAAAGTTATTTAAGTTGATTTATTCTGGAATAATATTCCTGCCTTTTTATTATTCATAATTAAGTTAAAAGTTACAGTTTTAACATTTAAAAAATTGACATTCTGCTAGCTTTTTGGACTGTTTTGGCATTTACTAAGAATTTTTTAGGCTAGTTTGGAGTTCAGCTAATATTTCAGCTACATGCTAGCTGTTTTGGCTTTTCAGCTATTAGCTCCGGTGATTTTAGCTATTAACTTCACCATTTTCA
>NW_023417163.1:0-5573 GCF_002922805.2 Oryzias melastigma | reverse complement strand
TTTTGGCATTTACTAAGATTTTTTTAGGCTAGTTTGGAGTTCAGCTAATATTTCAGCTACATGCTAGCTGTTTTGGCTTTTCAGCTATTAGCTCCGGTGATTTTAGCTATTAACTTCACCATTTTCAGCTATCAGTTTCAGTGATTTCCGCTATCAGCTTAAGTGTTTTTAACTATCAACTTCACCGTTTTCAGCTATTCACTTCTGCAATTTCAGTCATCGTTTTCAGCATTTTTAGCTATCAGCTTCAGCGTTTTTAGCTATTATTTTCAGCATCTTCAGCTATGAGGACTAGCATTTTCATTGATCCCAATCAAAGGCTTATGTAGATTTGCACAGGAGATCCAGAGGACATTGATGAGGTCAGCAACCAATCAGGATGTGAAACACTTACCCCGCCAGCATTTGACAGAAGATAGATGAACCTGTCTTCTGAAAGTGCAGTTTGTTTGCCCCCTCACAGGCTGTCCTTCAGTAAGAACGGAGTCATCCGGATGGACGGCTTCTCCGCTCCAGACCAGTTTGATGATGAGGCTCTGGCCCTGTGGGTCCCCGGAGCGGTGGAAGACCCCCACCTGGATAAAACCACCGCCAAGTACATCCTGGGCTTCATCGGGGACAAGTTCTGTCAGATGGTGATGACTGAAAACACTGCAGCCAGCTGGGTCAAGAAGGACGGTGAGCTGCTCTGAAATAGCTGGCTGACTTTGTCCAGCTACATGTCTAAAGGAAATCTGCCCCGTGTGTTTTTCAGCCAAGATGGCGTGGAAGCGAGCCGTGAGGGGGGTGAGGGAGATGTGTGATGCATGTGAAGCGACGCTCTTCAACATCCACTGGGTCTGTCAGAAGTGTGGGTTTGTCGTCTGCTTGGACTGCTACAAGGCCAAGGAGAGAAAGAGTTCCAAGGGTCAGTATTCTCATTTCCAAACAAATTCTGACATGTTATCTGTCTTAGGTCTTTATAGACACTTTCACGTGACGTCACACATCGCCGGTCATGTGCAGAGTCGCTTTCGGTGTCTGTGGTTTAGAACGGCAAAGCTGACTGCTGAACGCTTTTAAAAGCAATTTTACATTAATAATAAAACGCAACCAAACCAATTGTAACCGAAATGTGTGCAATATTTATAATATAAATGTCCTACCTGGTGTATTGGTTTCCTCCTCTTAGATCAGTCACAAATCAGAGAACAAATGTCAGTAATCCTGTCTGCAGTCAGAACTGCAGCTCAGCTGTTTCTCTAAATTCCTCTGGATGATATTAAACCAGTCGTGGATCATTTCTCTCTGATAACCTAGTTAAAGTTAGACAAAGGTTACAAGGACTTCATTCAATGCTGCTTGTTTAATTATGAAGGTAATTATGATTTTATTCTTTGAATCTGTGCTAATGCTAACGCTAGCATTAGCTTTGGCTATAAGACGTGGAGCTGCAGAAGATCTTTTCTTACCAGTTAGAAGTTTCCTAAATTCCCATTCTCATAATTTCCTTGTAAACAGATCAAAAGTCAGACAATTCCAGTGTGTCTGACATTATAGTCAAACTTCTTTCTACTGCGGTCAGTGAGCTGCTGTTAGCTCAGCCGAGGTTCTAACATCACTCCTCATGCATTCTGGTGTGTTCCTCAACTAGAAAATGTGTGAAAAATTCATTTTAAATTTTTGATTCTACTTTTGACTCAAGTTGCGTTTCTCTGCAGCTGGAAGAAATGCAATCCCCCTCTGGCTCCACTAGGAGGCAGTCTGAGGATTGAAAATGCATTAAGAGCATATATATATGATTAGATGCAGAACAAAGAGTTGCTTCCTTACTTCTTTTTTTATTCTAATAAATGGATCCATTTTAAACAAAACTAGTGAACACAAAATCTTTAGCATAGTGTTACTTTTCAACCATTAACACCATCATTCCAGTAGATTTTAAAGGAGAAAAGCGGCTCGTTACAGTAAATCAACCAAAGATATTTGGGTTTTCTAACAGAGTTCTCATATTCATGCATCCCTGCAGATAAAGAACTTTACGTTTGGCTGAAGTGTGTCAAAGGTCAGCCCCACGATCACAAGCACCTCATGCCCACTCAGATCATACCTGGCACAGGTAATGATGTTTTCTCCCAGCTGACCTGACTTTATTGTTCTCTTGTGAGGTCAGTTCATTTTAAAGACAGCAGAATAATCGTGGACAGTAAAAATGCGACCTTCTCTTTCTGACGTTTCAGCGCTGACAGAGCTGGTGACCTCCATGCACTTCCTCAGAGACAAACACAACATCAAGTCGTACTGTTCCTGCGCCAGCAAGCAGAACGCCCTCAACAAGCTGCCCGTCACTAACGGAGTCTCACAGGTACCACCAGGACCAAAAGCTGAACATCCCTGCAGCTCTCAGCAGGAAAGGAGGAGCTGCTGCAAAGCATGACAGCTACTAATGATGCTATTCACGCCTCTGAATGACAGTCATGTCAGCACAATATTAACTCTGATGTTTGCAGATGATCTGTAGTGAGAGCAGGTGGAGGTTTGGTCTAGAGAGGAGGTGGAGGAGTTTAAGTTCTTAGGGTCAACAGTCCAGAGCAGCAGAGAGGAGAAAGAGATGAAGAGGTGTGTGCAGGAAGGGATGTCCCAATTAGGCTGTATTTGACCCTGAGCCAATTCTGAAATAACAGATCCAAGTTTTCACCTATTTTTGTTTTATTAACCTTCGGATTAACCGACGGATGCTGCTGCTCAGCCGTGAGATCACTAGATAAAACAGATCTTTATTTTATTTTGGGTTGGGGTCTGACAGATCAGGGTGGATCAGGAATGAATCCATCAGAGGATGATCTGGAGGTAAATGCAGGGAAGCAGATGCTGAGGTTGCAGATACCAGGAAACACAAAAAAACTGTAAGCATGTTTTTGTGTAAGATTAAAAATGAAACTTGTCAGGAAGGTATGTTAGTTTTACAAAATGTCAGTGAGGCGTGCAGCTGTTCGTGGGATGAATGTGCTGAGGTCTGAGCGTGTTCAGGTGTTTCTCAGAGCTGTGATCAGCATCTTTCTGTCTGCCAGGTTCTCCAGAATGTTCTGAACCACAGTAACAAGCTGTCCCTGGTGAAGGCCGAACAAGGCTCCCTTCAGAACTCCGAACACGGAGGGATCAAGGCGGAGACCAACGGGTCGGGGGGAGGGGGCAGCAGTCCAGGGAGCGACGCGGGGCGGGGCGCCTCCGTCACCCCGCCGGAGTCTCAGTCCCCCCTGCACTTCCTGGCTGATCTGGCGGAGCAGAAATCCAGGGAGGAAAAGAAGGAGAACAACGAGTCGGTGCTGCTGGGGAAAGCTCTGAAGGAGGATAAAGACGGGGACGCCCTGGAGGTGCTGCAGCAGTGTAAGACCTCCTCACTGGTGGGCAGCGGCGCCGAGCAGGGCTCCACGCTGCGGGATCTGCTCACCACCACGGCGGGGAAGCTGAAGCTGGGCTCCACGGATGCAGGAATCGCCTTCGCACCGGTCTACTCCACGGCCTCACAGGTACACATCCCAGTCCTGCTCCTCTGTTGTCAGACCCGCTCCATGACTCACCTCTGACCTCTACACTTCAGACTGGAAAGGGGGGCCAGGCCATGCCCAACATCCTGGATGACATCATCGCTTCGGTGGTGGAGAACAAAATCCCGGCCAGCCGCCAGAGCATCACCAAGCTGTCCATCAAGCAGGAGCAGATCACCATGGTAACCAACTCCTGCCCCGCCGCCGCCACGGACGACACCAAAGCAGACAGGAAGAAGCCGGCGCCTCCAGCAGCATCAACGCCAGAGGACTCGACCAATCAGTACCCGGGCATTCCCCACAGCTGGCTGAGCAACCGGCGGCTGCTGTGGCTGCGAGACCACCGCAACCAGAACAACTGGAAGCTGTTCAGAGAGTGCTGGAAGAAGGGACAGGTAAGGTTCATCCTCCACATGGAGCCACGCTCCACCCAGAAGGTCTGACTGATGCGGTCCTCTCTTTGTGAAGCCGGTCCTGGTGTCGGGGATCCACAAAAGACTGAACGCCAGCCTGTGGAAGGCCGACTCCTTCAACCAGGAGTTTGCAGACCACCAGGGAGACCTCCTCAACTGCAAAGACCAGGTCGTGTCAAATTCTGGCATCAAGGAGTTCTGGGATGGATTTGAGGATCTCACCAGTAAGTCTCAGTGTTAGAGCCACTAAAGATTAATAGTGTCTGAGTCTAACTCAAAGATGTTTGCCTGATCAGAGCGGCCAAAGTCCAAGGATGGAGAGTCCATGGTGTACAGACTGAAGGACTGGCCGTCCGGAGAGGAGTTCATGGCCCTCATGCCCTCACGGTGGGAACACGCTTTCCTGACTCCACTCTCATGAAGATGATACTAACAGTCTGACTTTCTCTGCAGGTATGACGACCTGATGAAGAACCTCCCCCTTCCAGAGTATTCTGACCCTGAAGGGGCCCTCAACCTGGCCTCTCATCTGCCTTCTTTCTTCGTGCGTCCAGACCTGGGGCCGAGGCTCTGCTGCGCATACGGTGAGAGGAACCGTTCTGCAGGTCATCAGGTTCACTCAGAACCACCTCTCACTCTGAGCTGTGTCGGGGCTGCAGGTGTAGCTGCCTCTCAGGAGCAGGACTTTGGGACCGCCAACCTCCACCTGGAAGTCTCTGACGTGGTCTCGGTTCTGGTCTACGTTGGAGTAGCCAAAGGCAATGGAGTCCTGTCCAAAACTGGTATGTGACTCCTGAGCTGTTGACCTGTTGGAGACATCAGAACCAGCAGAGCGTGATGTGAAGTGTGTGTCGGTCTGTAGGAGTCCTGAAGAGACTTGAAGAGGAGGACCTGGACGAAGGAGTCCGAAAGAGACTGAAAGACTCGAGTGAAACTCCAGGAGCGCTGTGGCACATCTACCTCAACAAGGACGTCGACAAAGTCCGAGAGTTCCTTCACAAGGTTGGTTCTGCTGTGGGAATCCAGAAACCGCTGCTCCTTCAAAAGAAAACCTTCCTCCTAAGCAGAATTGTTTTTCCCTCCTCAGCTCAGCAAGGAGCAGGGAGCAGACACGCCCCCGGACCAGGACCCAATCAGAGAGCAGGCCTGGTACCTGAGCAGGAAGCAGCGCCAGCGGCTGCTGGACGAGCACGGAGTCCACGGCTGGACCATCGTTCAGTTCCTCGGAGACTCTGTCCTCGTACCTGCAGGGGCCATGCACCAGGTAAGCCCCCCAGAACCACACAGCGCTTTGGACAGCACCGGCCCCATGGGGGCGCTGCTGCCGGAGAGGCGTGGTCTGAGGCCATGCAAACAAGATGAAAGATTCAACCCAAAAAATCAGTGTTTTTGGTCAGATATCGATCAAAATAAAAAATAAGACTGTCAGCTTTGTCGCGCTAAAAAACGTTAATGCAAAATAACTTTTAACAAGTACAAATTCATTCATTCATTTTCCTGACCGCTTTGTCCCTGTCGGGGGGCCAGAGCCTAACCCTACTACTGATGGGCGAAGGCGGGGTTTACCCTGGACAGGTCGCCAGTGTGTCGCAGGGCCTCAATCACACACATTCACTCTCACATCCACACCTAG
>NW_023417162.1:20288-23740 GCF_002922805.2 Oryzias melastigma | reverse complement strand
ACTGCTTGGGCGTGGAGCAGAGGGCTGGGGCCCGGGGTGCAGCGCCGACCTGGTGTTCGTGGAGGTTCTGTGGACTCCTGGCCTCCACTGCGGAGCTGGTGGTGGTGGTGGTGGTGGTGGTGGTGGTACTAGGAACCGCTTCCGTCCGTTCCAGTGAGTGGTTGTTACGGCCACATATCTGGATAACGTTGCTGTCAGCTTCGGTGGAGTTGGCTTCAGGAGGAAGTTCACCAAACCATGGAAGCGTCTGGGACAGTGAACGGTTGGCGTTGATGGAATATTGCAAATTTTGGATATACTTAGACTGGGAAGAGGATACTGAGATGAATTTCTCTATGAGAAGATGTTTTTCTCTGAGCTCCAGTCTAAGTTTTTCAACGGTTTCCTGAAGTTTGCAGTGTCCTGGATAGCAGTCGTCACACACAGGAGTGCTAGAGACGCCGTCAGGTGGAGCGGCAGCCATCTTGGAATATGGACAGATCGATCTGTAAGAAATTCAGTTTATCAAGACAGTAAAAAAATAAAAATAAAAACATGTCTATTTCCAACATCCACTTTTATTTCCAAGAACCACTTTAACAACCTGCTGAGAATTTCTCAGTGTTGAGCTCCTCAAAGAACAGACTGACGCTGGTTTGGAATAAGCCAGATGTCCTTATGCTGAAGATCTTCTAACTCTATGACGATGTTTGTGTTTGCAGAAGTCAACAGTTCACACAGAGTCTGCAACATCCAGCTGTTGATCTGTGAAGAAGAACCAGTCCAGAATGGGTTCTACAGAATCCAAAAATAAACCAAGATCTTCAGACTTAAAGTAAGAACCGGTTTCTAGTGAACAAATCAGAGTTCATCTCTTAGCAGAACAACAATGTTCTCATCAAGAACTTAAGATGATCATCCACCTTATGACAACAGAAAATGTGTTTGTGACTAAAGATTGATCTGTTTTAGTCTCTGGGGTGGTAACTCAGCTAAAAACATCTCTAAACTCTGAAGATCATGAACCAAAAGAATCAAAATCATTTGCTAAAATCTAACTCTATGACTATCAAAGCCTAACCCTTCATCCAATAATCTGAACAGAAACATTCTGTCCATAAATGTCAGGAAAACTACAACTTTAAAGAGACCCTACCATGATTTTCTTCAGCCTTTCAGAGTAACTCTATCCATATATATGATCATACTTTACCTTCAGAACACTAAACAACAAATTATTGATGAAATATGAGTCATTTTTGTGTTTTTTTAATACCCGGAAGTAAAACGACTCGATTTCTGAGGCTCCGCCTTTCTCCTTCAGTCCCGCCCATTTTACAACATCATCCTTTAGCCCGCCTCCTCAGGGTGAACACAATTTCTAAACAAAACTGTAAGATAGATGGATCTGCAGTCTGCAAAATCTTGTCTGGATTTTTCCCTTTTTCAAACGTTTTATTGTGCTGATGGATTTTGAGCGTCTGTATGAAGGTTCACTTTTACTGGTGGTTTGAGGAATCCTGCATGACGGTTAATGGAGACGCTGCAGGTACGCACGCTCAAAGACACGTCAATACAGTGTGAATCACGTTAAAAGTTGTTTTATTGAGCCTGAATCATAGACTTAATATATAATTAGACGCAGCATCTCTGACGTCACCCATTGACTTCCACAGTCCCTGAAATGAAGCCTGAATATTCAGCTCATGGCCGCAGCCATATTGGCTGGAGTTAACTCCGCCTCACACGGACGTTCCAAATATGGGGAAAAGGGGCGGGACCGAGTTCACCCGCTTTTCCTCCGGTTTGTTTTAGTTCACGCCCACAGCTCTGCCGTCTGCGGCTCCTCATGCTAACGGCTAACCGCTTCGATTCTCCAGCAAAGCTGCACCGCGGTGGATTATTTACAATCTTTACAGGTGAGTACTTGGTGTTTTACACACAATCTGTAACGCGGTGGAAGTGACTTTTAGACAACAATGAAAACGTATTTTCCCGTGGTACGAGTTTAGTACGAACTGAACATCCACTGTTTGAACATGTTATTATGTGGTCCTAAGATATCTTATTTAATAAGAATTATTTAGTCTTAAGTTACTGTAGTCTTTATATACACATTAAAATACACCACAACAGTAATATGATTGTGTAAGACGTAGTTTTCCTCTAGTGTTAAATCAAATTGTTGATATATGATCACATGATGCTGTGATTACTAATGAGGAGCATTTATCTTTACTTCTTAGTTAAGTTAATCATGTCAACTTCTTAAAGCTGGAGCTAATATTTAAATGAATCCTCTAAACACAGTCACAGTGAAGCAGAATGAACTAATATCAGTCAGAATGTGATGAACATCAGGTCTGAAGAGGTTAAACATGTGTAGCCCATATGGTGTGTTTGTTTTATTAATTTAACCAAAATCTTCATTTTTATCATTATTTTGTTAATTTGAAAAGTTCAGACCGGGTACTTTTATTTTGGTAGTCGAGCTACTTCCTCTCTGTTCGCGGCATTCCCGTCAGTCTCTGCGGGAGCGGCTGAGAGGAGGTAAGTTGCCGGCTAGCTCTTGTTATCTATAAAGGAAAAATTAATTTACATGAAGTTTTAAACGCGGAAATGGACTGTTAATTTGTTAAAATGTTCTTTATGCCATTTTTATTCGTTCTAGTTTTGTGAAATGCATTTTTTTTTATTTTTATGCAGCACTTAAAAATCTGCTAATGCTAGCAGTAAAGTTCGCGCTAGCGCACGTGGTCTCACGGACTTTAGTTTTTTTCTGCCCTCTGTAGGTTTGCATACAAGTGAGACCAGCTGTGATTTTGTTTTGTGTGTGCTGTGTGCTTTTACAGGTATGTGAACCTTTATTTTGACTAGAAAAATGTTAGTCCTTTGCTTTTTGTGATTTCCTTTGTATTTATTTTGAGTGTAATGTAATAATTTAATTTAATTTAATCTTTTGTGATTTGGAAAATGTAAAAAATGCCATTTGTTGAGGAAAAAAATGTTAAATACTGTAAATTCTATGATCACGGTGTAAATTTGTTTTAATATAATTTTGAGATGCACAGTCTCTGCGGGAGCGGCTGAGAGGAGGTTTGCATACAAGTGAGACCAGCTGTGATTTTGTTTTGTGTGTGCTGTGTGCTTTTACAGAGTAAAACCTCAATTTTGGTGGCAACCCCTGTCTGAGACTCAGTCATTCAAACAATACTACACAACGCAGATGAACTTAGCCGGCGCTGTCCAAGAGAGAGAGAGCAACCGGCTACACTAGTTTGTTTTGTAACAGAATGATTATTTTATTACAGCTTAAATTAAGCATCACACTGTAAAAGTATCCCTTTTAACTTCAATCGAGGTCTATTTATCATTTCTAATTATGCACATAAAGCTAAACTTTTAATTTGTCCTAAAAACTTTTTTTTCCATTTTGTATTCATGACAAAAAATTTTCTTTTGACAATTTACAT
>NW_023417162.1:10013-12749 GCF_002922805.2 Oryzias melastigma | reverse complement strand
TTTGCTCAGCTGTCTTCCACAGAGCCTGAAACTGACACTCAGACAAACGTGCAACTAGTTGACTCAGACACTGACAGGAACACTCCAGAATTACAGACTCATGCGGACCCAGTTGTGAACGAGGATTGTGTAGTCACAACTCGAGCGGGGAGGGTTAGTAAAAGGGTCAACCGACTTATTGAAAATATGGTCCAGAGGCCTTTGGATTAAAAGGGATTTGGAAGTTTTCTCACTTGGAGGTCTGAGTCATTGTTGACATTCTGAAAGTTTTGCATTGTTTTTTTCATACGGTATATGGCATTTAAGTAACCCTCAGAAAGTATGTGTAAAGGTGGTAAGGTATCTGTATGGTGTAGAAGGCATCATATCAATCTAGGAGTGACTAAGGATTGATCACCCTTAATGTTTACTCTGAACCCATGTAGTGGGTAGCTATCTAGCTGAACATGAACTCTGAGTTTTGTTTGAACCCTTGCTCAGTTTTGAAGTTTTGTTTTCTATGAGATAGATTTTGGCAAAATTTAGGATGGGAGGATGTAGCCCATGTGGTGTGTTTGTTTTATTAATTTAACCAAAATCTTCATTTTATCATTATTTTGTTAATTTGAAAAGTTCAGACCGGGTACTTTTATTTTGGTAGTCGCGCTACTTCCTCTCTGTTCGCGGCATTCCCATCAGTCTCTGCGGGAGCGGCTGAGAGGAGGTAAGCTGCCGGCTTGCTCTTGTTATCTATGAAGAAAAAAAATTAAGTTACATGAAGATTTAAACACGGAAATGGACTGTTAATTTGTTAAAATGTTCTTCACTCCATTTTTATTCGTTCTAGTTTTGTGAAATGTTTTTTTTATTTTTATGCAGCACTTAAAAATCTGCTAATGCTAGCAGCAAAGTTTGCGCTAGCGCACGTGGTCTCACAGACTTTGTTTTTTTTTCTGCCCTCTTGTAGGTTTGCATACAAGTGAGACCAGCTGTGATTTTTTTTGTGTGTGCTGTGTGTTTTTGCAGGTATGTGAACCTTTATTTTGACTAGAAAAATGTTATTGTCC
Source organism: Oryzias melastigma (assembly GCF_002922805.2). Taxonomy (NCBI): domain Eukaryota; kingdom Metazoa; phylum Chordata; class Actinopteri; order Beloniformes; family Adrianichthyidae; genus Oryzias; species Oryzias melastigma. Next base: position 11,703 of record NW_023417162.1, on the reverse strand, counting down.
CTTTTTGTGATTTCCTTTGTATTTATTTTGAGCGTAATGTAATTTACAGTTTTGTAATTTGGAAAATATAAAAAATGCCATTGTTGAGGAAAAAAATGTTAAATACTGTAAATTCTATGATCACGGTGTAAATTTATTTTAATGTAATTTTGAGATGCAGAGTCTCTGCGGGAGCGGCTGAGAGGAGGTTTGCATACAAGTAAGACCAGCTGTGATTTTTTTTGTGTGTGCTGTGTGTTTTTACAGAGTAAAACCTCAGTTTTGGTGGCAACCCCTGTCTGAGACTCGGTCATTCATTAAAAACAACACAACGCAGATGAACTTAGCCGGCGCTGTCCTTCAGAGAGAGAGCGACCGGCTACATTTGCATGTAATTTTTGAATCATCTGCAGCCAGTGCAAAACTGTTTTTTTGGTCCTAAGGACCCACATGAAGGGTTAAGCTTAGAATTACAGTTATGGTTAGGATTAAACCACCTAATGGTTTCTGATCGCAGCTGTGTCTGCAGCTCAGCTGTCCCCCGGAAGATGGATCAAATGCAGAAAACACATTTCACAGAACTAGGTGCATGTCAGCTAGTGGGACTTTAAATTTAATTTTAAATATGTGCGGCCAACAACAAAAGTTAGGCTCTCAGCCAGCAAGGCCAGGTGAGCCCCATATGGTTTAAAAACGGGCAGAATATGTGTGCTCCAAATGGGTTTGTCCACAGTTTCTGTGGTGGCTCCACCAGTGTTTGCTCACATTGTCTTAAGTGGGGATTCAGCTGGTTAGCTTGCTAAGCTAACCAGCTGACCTGTGGACTGTGTGTATCATGCTAGAGGGCTCCACTGTAGCTGTAGCTGGAGCAAGCTAGCATGCTTCGCTGTATTGAGCTGGCAGGCTCCACTATAGTGAGCTAGCGAGCACCGCTGTCCACCAGGCAGCTGGATAGCATAGCGAGTTATTGGCTTAGGTGCCCACTTAAGCCAAAGGAATCGAAACACAGGTGGGGCCACCACAGAAACTGTGGACAAGCCCATTTGGGGCCACCAATTTCTGCCCACTTTTAAACCATTTAAACCCACCCGGCTTTTCTGCTAGACTTGGACACATAAAAACATGCGGGCAATGCAGCAGTGTGTATCTTTGCTGTACATATTATGTTGGGACAGCATGAATTTAAATATTTTTTTTCTGACACAATGCACGGAAATATATGCGAAATAAAAGGATGATTAAAAAAAAGTAACACATGAATTGTATTGAACTACTATTTAATACTCATATTGATATTAATTATATCAATCTTATAATTGTTGAAATGTAGGGCTGTCAGATTTGTCGCGTTAAAAACGCATTAATCTGACATGTGCTTGACGCCGACAATTTTTTTGACGCATTAATCGCGGACTTTCTCATACATGCCTTTCCATACCGCGCGCGGGCGTCCCACCCTTTAACTGACTGGCTGCTCTCTCTCGATCATGGGCGGGTCTCCAAACACAGAGCTGCGAGCTTAAACAGGCCCAGCGCTAGGACCTGGAGAGCTCCTGCACCCTAACCCGGCTCCGGTTCGTGTCCAGTACCACGTCTGGTGGTACCGGCTCGCGTCCGGCGCCGTGTCCCGAGAGCTGCGGACGTTTCGAACAACAAGCACACCGATGGACGTTTTAAATGTTCTGGAGGTTTAAGCGTGATCCAGCCCCAG
>NW_023417162.1:425-2494 GCF_002922805.2 Oryzias melastigma | reverse complement strand
CCACGGGGTGATCTCGGGGTCCCGGAAGAGCCGACCATCCACGAAGAGCTTGTTCACCGCGCGGGACCCAGCGGTCAGGTGTTGTCTTCTCAGGGGAAAAAGCAGCTTTCTGCGACGCAAAGTGTCTGTGGGAAATTGGTCGTTGACGCTGAAGTGGGTTCCTTTCAGCTCCGGTCCTCGAGCCTCAACCGACAATTTCTGTTTATAATTCTCAAATTTCGCTACAATCGGACGCGGGCGCTGGCTGCCGGGCTTCTTCCCTTCGAGCCGGTGGACTCTGTCGAAGGTGATCTTCTGTACCTCCTCCTTCGGGATCTTCAGCTGGGCCTCCATGAAGGTCTTCACCGTGGCCTCCGGGTCTTCCCCCGCCTCCTCCGGAATTCCCGAAATGACCAGGTTGTCCCTCATGCTCCGCGCCTGAAGATCCAGGAGGGTTTCCTTCATGGCTCGGTTCTCCTCAGAGAGCCGGGTGGTGTCAGAGGTTAGAACCTTCACGGACTCCCTGAGGCTCTGGTTCTCCGCGGCTAATTCCTGCACCTGCTGCTGGCTGAACTCCAGAGACTCCCGCAGGCCGTGGAACTCTTGGTGGAGGATCTCCAGCAGGTTGAGGCGGGCATCAAGGCTGGAGAGCTTCTTATCTATGGAATCTAACACGTCGCTGATTCCGCTGCCTGGAGAGGAGACGGCCCCGGGAGAGTCTTCAGGATGGGTCAGCTTGGTGGAAGGCGTGGTGGAGGAGCCCTTCTTCATGACTACGGTATCAAAGCAGTCGTCGATGTACTTCTCCAAGTCCTTCAGGCTGTCAAAAACGTATGAATCTTTTCTAAACATGTTTTAATTGTCTGGTGAATATTTATATGGCGGTATAATGAAAAATTTGGAAATATTTGTGAAGCTACTCACGCGCCGCCAGGTTAACTCACCACACTCATCTCGTTGGTCTCGCAATGCTACAGCATGCTCCTGCCCTTCGATCACTTCTGCTCTTTACATATAAATTCGTACATAAAAAACATCTGCATAAAATAAAACCTACTGGTGAATAGAAATGTGGATCATCACTTAGGTGGTGATCCGATTCGATTCACGAATCAAGAGCAACGATTCACGAATTGAACCACGATTCTTACTTTTTATTATAATGTTTATTGCTATGTGTATGTCTATTTACTGGATTAATGAAAATTGAAATTATTTGTATTTAATCATCATTTATATCTTTATTTAGAACAGGTGATCAGAATCAACAAAACTGATTAAAAAAACACAAAGATTCAGATGGAAAGAAATTTTGTTTGTCATTTTAAAGTTTTTTTGTTTGTCAATCTTCTGGTTCAGCAGTAAAACAACATAAAAAGGATAAAAATCACTGCTGTTTTGTGTCATTTAAGAACAAGACCTGAAAAAGTTCTCCACAGTTTTCTATCCTCAAAGTTCTTCAGTATTTTACGTTCTAAGCATCACATATTGCTGCAGAACTCCTATGAAAAGTTTTTTTTTTTCTTCAGCAGAATCAGCTGATTCACGTTGATTACATCCACCTTTCAGCAGCGTGAGGCTGTTTCTTCAGAATAAGATGGAGTTTCATTAATTACGTCAAATGTTGAAGAGTTATCATAAGCAAAATAATGTAAACACTGGAGCTAAAGCTCCCATGTTAAAGCTAATTCATTTTTTCAGAAGTTTCTGAACAGAAAAAAGCTCTCGCTAGTTTTACTTTGAAAACAGGAAGGTTCATCGTCACGAAGATGTGTTTACTTCCGTTGGCAGTACCGCGGCTCTTTCGGCTTTATTTTAGTTTGTAAAGTTAAAATCCAACTTTAATCTGCATTTCAGAGCAGAAATACATCGTCCCCAGATGATATTATGATCATCTTTGGATACAATTTACTACATTTATAAAGATCGCGAATCAGCGATCTTGGACGTCGCAAATATCTGTACTCGAATTTTTGGGAGCAGATCGCGAATACCCGAGCACCCGGATACTCGTTACAGCCCTACTGGTGAAAGTGCAGGCTATCCACTTGATGGTGTTTTAATACAGGATTCTGCATCCTTGTTCAAAA
>NW_023417162.1:211-350 GCF_002922805.2 Oryzias melastigma | reverse complement strand
GCAATATGGGAATTTTTATATTGCAATATCGTTTTTTTCATTTTGTGCGATGACGATATTAAAAACGATATAAATCAAATAATCAAATAGTCAAAGTAATCTTTATTGCAAACAGCTTTAGGACTTCAGATTTTTACAC
>NW_023417162.1:0-179 GCF_002922805.2 Oryzias melastigma | reverse complement strand
AAGGAGAAATACTCGAAAATGAAAACAAAAAATGATTTCTTATTATATTTTTTTCTCTTTCAGAAAAAAAAAATGCCACACATACATGTTAAATACTCAAAATACAGGATTTTCATTAAGATTTAAGATTAACCTTATTTATCCCCACAGGGAAGTTCAGTTGTAGAAGCAGCAGCAAT
>NW_023417161.1:20549-23725 GCF_002922805.2 Oryzias melastigma | reverse complement strand
CTGCTTTTAAAATGAAATAAATCTGCAGGGAAAACTACTTTTTATGTTTAATATGACGTCTTGGACTCCTGCAAATGTTTTGAGGTAATTTAAATGTCTTCTTTTTCTGAAATATTTCATTTTGACGTTTGAGGGTAAAGTTTGACATTAGTCTGTGTACTAATTACTTCCCTTCTAAAATAAATCAGGATCAAATGAAAGTAAAATATAAATATTAGGAAACAGTTTTAAACTTAAAGTAAACAAAACAAAAATACTGGTAAAATTTGTAATAAAAAAAAAAGAAAAATTATTGAGAATTTTTGAAAACGAACAACAAAACAAAAAACCTATAAACCCAAATGTGTTACCAAATTTTATAAAGTCATTAGTAACAGCTACAGCTACATATTTAGTTTTTTTCATTTCACCCCCTCTACACTTTCAGTCTATAATTCACAGTTTAATTCAGACTTCTCAGTTTAGTCTAATCTTGCATGAGGGAGAGGCTGTGTGTCTAATAGTTAGAGATGTTAGTTTTGACTCAAAACAGCTCTTTTGTTGATACAAAAAGCAAAACAGCAACAGTTATAAAAACACTTTTCTATTTAACAGCTGTGGCCTAAGTTTTCAAGAAATTTTTATTTTTCTTCTTCAAATCTTCAAATCTTCAATATTTCTTGTAAGTTTACAATGTGTACTTTCAACTTTTAATTACTATATATGTATATAGCAATTAAAAGTTTTAAACTTGAAAATACGAGCTGTAAACTTACAAAAAGATTTGAAGATTTGAAGAAAAAAAATATATATATATATACGGTATTTATAAGTTTTAAACTTGAAAGTACAAGTTGTAAACTTGTAAGAAATATTGAAGATATTATATATATCTATAAATATATATATATATAATTAAATGCTATAAACTTAAAAGTACATATTGTATTGTAAAAAATATTGAAAATTTGAAGAGGCATATGGATAAAACTTTTATCTATATATATATAATACAACTTTAAATACAAATTTTAAGCTTGTAACTTTTAATTATATATAAATACATTGTATTTATTTTATTTGAAGTTATAAAGTTGAAAGTACACGTAAGCTGTTAAGAAATATTGAACATATATATATATGCGCATATATATAAATTTACAATCTTGTTTTTCATTCACTGTAAGAGGATCCGGATTTGACCTCATCCACGTCTTCCTGTTTTTGTACCTGTTTGCTGCTCTTTAGGTGTTTTTTTTATCAGAGTTTTAATAAACCAAACTATACAGAGGAGAGAATATTGAAAAGAGTTTATTACGGTCATTATTTGGTCAAAAATCATTGTTAGCATCAGTCATGCTTTTCCATAATGACATTTTTACGACTCCTGTAAAATGGTGAGATGATTAAATCTCCATTTGAGCGGAGCTGCATTAAACTATTACAGCTGTTGTTGGGGCTCAGAACACTCTCAATGGGGAAAAAGCGACAGCAGTTACAGTTGTGGAAAAAAAAAAAAGCAGCGCACACCGTGACCTTTTCAAAAGTGCTAAACATTTTTTTTTCTTCCTGTTTGATCCGTCAAAACAAGAGCAGAGCAGCAGACCAATTACAGGGAGAAAGAGGCCGGACAAAAAAACTGGAGGTGGAACGGAGAGAAAGAAAGCCGCGTTAGCAAAGGACAAGCACTGTAAATTGGCTGAGACCATAATGCTCTCTTGGTCTATTCACTGAGTCTTCTATGCTTTTTGTATGTGTTATTTCATTATTATGTATTATGAAGTCCAACTGGTTGCTATGGTAACATATCAGCTTTTTAATTGTGAGCACCAATGTGGTTTGGGCGGTCCTTTTTGATTTATCGTCTTTTATATAATAAAGTGAAGAGGGAGAAAGTTGAGGCGGACGAAAACTCACCAGATCCTCTGTGTCTCTTCCGGACCGGACCCGGAAGTAGTTCCACAGGAGGAGCAGAACCAGGGACAGGGGCAGCATGTAGGAGTCCCAGTACCAGACGGTCAACATGAAAACCTGCAGACGAGACGTCAGAAATGAAATACAAGCCCCTTATCTGCACGATCGGAGCAGATTAACCACACCAGTTTCACATCTCTGCCGGACAGCAGCCACATGCAGGCTGTAAACCGCCGCCGCTGATGTTTGTGACCTCACCCGTGTGGCTCAGGTGAGTCCAAATTAACCAAAACATTCAGCCAGCAGTTGGGGGCTAAAAGAGGGTTTACAGGTCACTTTGGAGGCTAATAAAAACAGAGGTGAACATCTGTGAAACACATCACTCTCCTCTGAGGACATAAAAGATATCAGATCAGACCCCTCCCACCCGCAGACGCCATTACCGCGACCACCACCGGCTTAAAAAAAAACCCTCTCGACTGTGTTATCACAAGCCAAGACAGAGCCTGGGAGAGGAGATGAAACCGCTTCCTCGCCGCCGGCGTTATGCTTTATTAGTGAGGACTCCGTGAACGTCACGCTTTAGTGCAACTGTACACCGCAGCCATAAAGATTGTGATAATTACAGCTCATTTCAGCCGGAGAGGAAGGGAAGACAATCCACATCACAGCGGACTTAAGGGAAAAAAACAACAAAAACAAAGGGACACCTAATGCTGGGGCAGCTACTGAAGAATAATTAGCAGAGCGCCGCAGGATTTTCACACAAATGTTTGGGGGAGGGTTGGCGTGTAACAGAAATCCCTCCACACTGAAAACGAAGGGAGGAGCCTCGGTTCTGACCAACGCCGGCTAACGTTAGACGTGTCAGGACTGTTATTTGGGAATCCATCTGCTCACTTTACGACCAGCAGAGTCTGAATGAAACATTTTCAATATCTGTCACTGTTTAGTGACAAATTTCATTTTCTATTACAGTCATTTAGCTTCAATCTTTGCCAAATAGCTGTTCTTTTCTCAGCCATAGACTCCTATACTTCTTCAGAATGAACTTATACATATAGATAGATCTATTACACATAATAGAAACAATGAAATTGAGGAAACTTAGAATTTTTTGTCTACAACTGTCTCAGAGATCTGACATTAGGAACTCAGAAGTCTCAGAATTTCAGTCTTTTTCTACCAGATTTTCAAACATGTTAAAAATATTTAATTTAAGATAAATAATTTCTGATTAACAAACTGAATTGAGACGAGTTTGAGACACCAGCAACCTCCCT
>NW_023417161.1:10004-15064 GCF_002922805.2 Oryzias melastigma | reverse complement strand
AGGACCACGTGGTCTCCTGCATCTGTTGCCCGCAGGATGTCATTATATATATATATATATATATATATAAAAAACGTAGGTTAGCCAACACAGCTAGCATGCAGCTGTAAGAAAAGCTGAACTTCAAAATATCCTGAAAAACTGAAAAAGGCCTCAACTAGCCCATGCAGCTAGCAAGTAGCTGAAATATTAGTTAAACTCCAAAATAACCTAAGAAATCTTAGTAAATGTCAAAATAGTCCAAAAAGCTAGAAGAATGCTAATTTTTAAACCTTTATAACAGTAACTTTATAATATGTTGTATGTCTTTGTTGGACAAAAAAATTTAACTTTAAAATGAATGATAAATGCCTCAATTTTTCAAATTAAACTTATTATTTGTATTTTGTATATTTAAGTTTTTAAATTAATTTTCCTAAAAAAACTAAATACTATTAATCTTTTTTTGTCAATTTCTCATTAATATCATATAATATTTCAGCTTTTTTTTTAACTTTTTCGTTATTACTAAACTTGTATTTTTTAAATTGCCATAAAAACAATCCTTTGACAACATTTATCTTTAATATTTTGCATATTTTGCACAAACAAAAAACTAAATTGATTCAAATCAAGGAGTTAAAAGAATTAACCCATGTATTTAAAGTATGAAGCTACACACTTTGCTACTTGGGGAAAGAAAATCTGATCAGAACCTGAATGCAAAAACTATGTAAAACAGTAAAATGAAGTAACTAAGTAGAGGTGAGATTATACGAGTTTGCTTCTTCCTTTTCAAGCAATCAATTAAACTCTGCTCTGCTTTAGTTAATAATTACCATATAAAATGAATCAATTGTGACGGAAGTGTGTTTTTGTTTTTTAATTCTCTAATCAATGCATTCCATTATTTCTGTAATTGTTATTTTTTTCCCTGTATTGTCCACAGTCTATGCTTGACATAAAGAAGATTAATAAATCAATCGATAAATGGTAGATGAATAAACATCTTTTTTAAATGCCTTACTTATACAATATCTCTCCAAAAGTGTCATTTAAGTCATTCCTTTCTGAGATTTTAAAGTTTATTTTGTATTTTATTTGTTTATATGTCACATGAGTTGATTTTCTCTATAAGTTTAATAAAAGATAAATATTTCCTCAATATTTAAAGTGTATTTTTGACAGCTAAACTAAGCTTTAAAATGGAATAAGTGATGTGTTTCAGTTTGTGAGATGATCCAGTGAACAAACCTTTTTGGAGAATTTGGGAGCATCCTCTACGAAGAGGCGCTCTCTGGGCTCAAACGTTCTTAAACTGGCTCTGACCTAAAAACAAAGGGACAGAAGCATGAAAGGCCTCTCAGAAATCCTGGCGTTTGTGCGAATCTTCACTGCAGGCTGAACTCTTACTTACGGGGTTAAAAATAACCTCCATCTCCAGAGTGATGCTCCCCTTCAACAGCCTCCCCAGGTCGGGTTTCCTCAGCGGGTAGGTGATCTGCTGTCTGTTGCGGATCTGCGGGACGGAGAGGGCATCAGGTGCTGAACTCGGCCATGAACCTGACCGTCAGTCACCCCGAATTATGTCTTAACAAGTCCTCAACCCGCTGAAGTGTTAGCGCCCTCTTCACTTTCATTTAGGAGCAGAGTGTAAACAGATTGGCTGATGCTGCGCGTTGGGAAGGCGGCGCCGTACCGAGAGCAGGGGAATGGCGACTCTCCCTAGAAAGTCTGGCGCCTTGTCTCCGTCCTCATCAAAGACGGTCAGCACCAGGACGTCGTGAATGTCTTTGACAGGGCTGTAGGGACAGCGGGGGAGGACAGCAGACCCCCACAAAGCATCTGTTCAGTCACAGCGTCGCGTTAAAACTTTCACACAATCGGGAGGAAACATCAGCAAACCAACAATGTCAGGACGGTGTTCCACTCCGGGTGCAGGTTCTTGTAGACCGTGTGGGTCTGCAGGCGGTCGCTGCCCAGCTGCAGCACGCAGTACGGGTCGCTTTTACCTGCGGGGAACGCAAACGGTTAAGATCCGGCGTCTGACCGAAAAAGGAAAATCCTGATGTTTGAGTTACCGTTCAGATCAGCGGAGATCAGATCGTTGGCTCTGAGGATTTTGACCTGAAGGAATCCAACATCTCGCAGGTTATTCAGGGACCGCTTCAGGTTCTGAGGAGACAGAACAGGGCTGGTATCGGTTAGAATCTCCAGAAACAAATTGATTCGATTCACAAGAGCCTCGATTCCAATTTGCTCTGAATCAATTATCTATTGAGCTTAAATTGATTCAAATTGATTAATTGATTTTTTTAACAGAACATGCTCCCATTTAACCCTTTAACACCAGGGAGATATCCGGCGACAGCAAAGTAACACACGTTCTTCAAACTACACAATTAATGCAATTCCAACAGATTTAGAAGCTGAGAAAACTGAATTTCAGTGCAAATAATTCAAACGTTTTGTAAGTAGAGCTCAAATTTGCGCAGTGATGGAAGAACATGAGTTTTGAATGCATTTCCATAGACGTTTCATTAGAAATAGTCGCTTAAACGCAAGTTTTTGATGCTGGTGCGATCGTAGCTTCAGAGCTAGCCTTCGGTTAACTGAGGGGTCAGCAACCTTTAACAGTAAAAGAGCCATTTGGTCTCGTTTTCTACTGATCAAAACCTAGAAGGAGCCGTATATTTACCTTTTACCTTTAGTAGAGGTCAAATTAGCGAAAAATCTAGCTCGTTACTTAATTATTAGCTGAACTCCAAATTAGCATAAAATTCCTCAGTAAATTAAATCAACCAAAAATGTTAGCATGTTGCTAAAAGAAAAGCTAAACTCTAAATTAGCATTAAAACTCCAATAGATAACAAATTAGCCAAAAATGTTAGCATATATTGCTAAAATATTAGCTAAACTCCAAATTAGCATAAAAACTCAGAGGCCAAATTAGCCAAAAAAGCTAGCTTGTTGTTTATTAGCTGAACTCCAAAAAATTCTTAGTAAACTAAATTAGTCAAAAATGTCTAAAAGTCAAAAAATTCTAAATTATCCCCCAAAAAAACTTCGGTAGATAACAAATTAGCTGAAAACATCAGGATTTTTTCTAAAAGATTAGCTAAACTCCAAATTATCCTAAGACCTCCAGTGGACAAAAAAAATAGCAAAGTATGGTAGCATGTTGTTAAAATAGAAGCTAAACTCTACATTTTTTGAAAATTACTATCATTTTATCTTTCTTCAGCCAGAGAGCCACCATGGAGAGATAAAAGAGCCACCCTTTAACCCTTAACACCGGACCTCCAGTGTTTATGTTCTTTGATTCGCTGTAACTTTTCAATTATAAACACGATCATTCCAGTAGATTCTGAAGGAGAAAAGCGGCTCGACGAGCCGCTTTTCTCCTTCAGAATCTACTGGAATGATCATGTTAACGGTTGAATAGTTCCAGTATGTTTAAGATTTTGTGTTGACGCCTCAGGTGTTTGGATAAAAGGTTTTAATGCAACTGCTTCTAACAAACTCATCCAGGTCCAACCGAAGAGTCTCAGAACAACACTCCAAAACAGTAGTTACCCAAATCTCCGAGCAACTTTAAGTACACTTCATCTTATTTTGGTTCCTTCTGGAGAAACATCATCTGAACCTAAACCTCTGAGGCTTTAGTCACATGAAACCAAACGGCGCTGCGGCGGGTTTTGGTTCGTCTCGACCCTTTGGTGGGGGTCATAGAGAGGCGTCTCATCAGTTTCCTCACAGTAAAAACTGAACTTTTAGAACGTTTCTGTTTCAAGAAAAATTTTTATTTTCTGCAGAAGCAGGGAATGCAAAAACGAAAAAATTTATTTAAAAAAGGAACAAATTGCATTTTCTAGTGTTGTAAGATATGAGAAAGAAGACATATTTTTCCAGCAACTTGCTCTATTTTCTATCTAGTTGTCAGTCTCTCTCTGTGTGTGAAGTTCGGTAAGCCGCGTTTCATTTGGCGTGTTTGAGATGACCAAGGCGGACCTGCAGCGCGGTGCATGCTGGTTAGTTTCTGTCGCTGAGGTCAAATGTGTGCCGTCATGAAGTATCGCGAGAAAAGTGCGGGTTCAAGGCGCCTTCCTAGGCCAGCGCAGCCAGAAAACAGGTACTGCGCTGGCTGCAGGCTGCCTTGGTGACTACAAAGCAATGCATTGTGGGAAACGGTGTCCTGACAGTTCTTGTAGTTTGACGTGAAACTGCTGAGGAGTAACTGGCGCTAAATGAACGAAGGTATTGAATCACTTGTGAAAAAATATTATTTCAAATACTCTGTGGTAATGTGTGCTATTGTTTCCTTTAAAATTAACTTTAAATTATTTATTTATTTATTTATTTATTTGGGACAGTGCACATGAAATTCATCCAGTGTTTTTTTTTTATCTGTTTTACTCTGACAGATGTTAAAAATAGTATAAATATATATAATATAAACTTATGGCGGCTCATTCCAAGCTTTGGTGATAAGTGTTCACGACGACCCGTTACCCGCAGCATACCCATAGATAAAAAAAAACATGAACATTTTCACTAACGGCTCACTGAGCGGTCAACCATTTTTGATATTTAACTTCGACTACAGGCGGACAGTAAGAACAGTTGTGGTTTCACATTTCTCTTCTGGATTCATAACTTTTCTGCTTAGATTTTAGACTTTATCATCTATCACTGATGATGATTCTCTTTAAAGCGGCAGATTTAGTCCTTAACTGTTCTTAAAAATTCTGCAAAAAAAGTAAAGATTTACAGCGAGCATTTGATCAGTTTTTTACTCCATCAAAGTCAGACAGCTAATTCTGCGGAGGATTCTTAGGCTTTGATGACCGATTCTCCTAAATGTGAGGATCTCCTGGGATTTGATGAGCAGCAGTTCAGCTGCAGACTGGACACATGTAGTCCTGTCTGATAAACCCAGATTTCCGCTGAGGCTGCAGATGGCGGCTCACAGTTTGGCATCGGCGGCGCGAATCGACCGAGCCAATCTGCCTCGTGTCAACAGACCGGGCGGCGGCTGGTGCTTGTGGGCTGCGTTCGGTTGGCAGACTTTTTTTTATTCA
>NW_023417161.1:0-2519 GCF_002922805.2 Oryzias melastigma | reverse complement strand
AAATATCAGAGCCTTCAAAACCAAAGTAACGGAGTAACGAGGGTTTCTGTAGTCCAGTAACTGTAATTTATTGCAGAAATTTAAACTTTAGTTCGTTACGTTCCTCTGTTACCGACAAAAGTAATTAAATTACAGTAATGCGTTACTTTGTAATCCGTTACCCCCAACACTGTGGCTAATTTAGGCTTTTCTTTTCTTTGTGGCTATTTTGAAGTTTAGCTATTTTTTCAGCTAAATACCAGCTGTTTTGGCTAATTTAGTCTTTTTTTTAGGTTTTTAGGTAATTTTAAAGTTTAGCTAATATCAACTACAGTGTTTTTAGTTATCAATTTCAGCATCTTTAGCAGCTAAATTCAGTTTACATCATTCACACCAGCATTTTTACAGGTAATGTTATATATCTAGCTCATAATTATGTTAAAAAGTTACGGTTTTAAAGTTTAAAAAATGTAGTTTTAGTGTGTTCAATAAATGTTTATCTTGTTAGGTGTGTTTTGGATTTTGGCCCCTTGTGCAACTGAGTTTGACTCCTGCTATAGAGGTTCATGTAGGTTTCAGAAACTGAAAGAAATCTGTGCAGAAGATAGGACACTGAAGAGATTGATTGATAAGGTTAACAGTCAATCAAGACGCAGAACATTGTTTAAAAAAAAAAAAGCAAGTAAAATTAGACTGAAAACACCAGTGAAACTGAGAAACCACGACAGGTGAACCGCGATAAATCGAGGTAACAACCATAAGACTGTGACTGTTTTGGTCAAGAAAATGCTCCTATTTTCTCTTAAACATTTGTTTAGGGTCACACAGCTGAACTTGACTAACTTGTCCATCTCCAGGTCGCTCAGGAGGACGCTGGCCGAGCCCATGAAGTCGTCCGTGGTCAGGTCACGGTCGTACACCTGCGTCAGGATGGAGACGGTCAAACCCACAGCAGGAAAGTCTTCAGCTGTAACAAGGACCCGTTTGGGTCTGGAAGGTTACCTTGATGTGAAGTTTCTGGGTCAGATCCTTCACAGGCAGATGGAAGCTCTCGTTCCAGGCCGGGTTGAGGCTTTTGTAAACCACCTTACTTTTGTAGAAGGTTTTTCCATCTATCTTGAGTTTCACATAAGGATCACTGGTGCCTGGAACAGAAACGTGATGAAGAAGAGAAAGGTTTCATCATTTCAACCGTCTGAGGGATGAAGCTGTCTGGAGTCTTCAGGGGGAAAAATGCATTTATGATCACTGAAGATCTGCAGAAAGAGAATATCAGAAGAAGTTTAGACAATAAAGACTTTTCTAGAAGATATGAAACAGTTAAATTAGTGCGGATCCACTGGTGAGAACTGAATGAATGCCATCATGAAGTTTCTGTTTTCTTGAAGCCGAGTTTCTTCACTAATTGGGATGTAAATCTCACAATAACAACAATTAATAATTTGTTTTTAAGAAAATACTTCCAGTAATAGTTCTAAAGGTTTTTATGCACATAAAACACTTAAACTTCTCTTAAATAATGCTTTTACATCATTGTTTTTTGGGTGATGTTTACCTAAAACGTTGCATCTTAAGGAATTTTTCTTTTATCATTTCATAAGAAACACGGTTTTCTGTGACAGGAAGGCGGCCTGGTCGGGTCAAACCGTCGCTCCTCTGATGTGGTCTGAGAAAACCACAAGCTTCAGCATTCAGCCGCTTAAGGGTGTCAGAGCAAATTTCCTCTGAAGCCCCCCCCCCAACGGATATATTAGGCCCAAACCATGATACTGCAGCCGTTTGCAGAACCCTTTCTAATTACTGCAAAAAGGAAATCCAGAGTTTGTGACACTTCTGCTGCACAGGAAGAAGATCGAGTTCTTTCTCCATCTCAGGGGTTTTTTGTGGTTTAAGTGTTGACTGAACTTTGCGTAAAATTCTCCACTACATCAAAAAACAGATAAACAAATCAGCTTTTAAAAAGCCAAAGTGATTTTTTAGGATACTAAACTTCCACATAAACTCAAGAAATAAATAAAAAAAAAATAGGGGGTAATTTTACCAGAAAGTCATAAAAAAATGAAAGTGGAGTTCTTTGGAGGAAAGTTAAAGTCTATTAGTTGTTACAATCCCAGATGTGTGAAATTCGTTCTCTGCATTTGACCCATCTCCTGGGGGAGGGGTGAGCAGCAGACACAGCTGCACTCAGGAAACATTTGGTGATTTAACCCTCCCAATCCAACTCCTTAAAGCAGGGAGGCACTGGGTCCCATGTTTTGTCTTTGGAATGACTCGGCCTGGATTTGAACTCAAGACCTTCCAGTCTCAGGGCGGACACTGTACCACAAGGCCACTGAGTGGAGGCTTGATCGGTGATGAAGGCCGTCCTGAGATGACTGTACCTGTTCACCACAGTCAGCTGAGGACCTGCATGTGTCAGAGCAGCTTTGATAAACTGCAGAAAAGCATGAATTCTTAAAGTCGCACCCACTTGTTGAGAGCTTCTATGGCCTAAAATTAAGGATGTAACGATTCTTCAAGAATCGGCAAAAAAAAAAAAA
>NW_023417160.1:21394-22951 GCF_002922805.2 Oryzias melastigma | reverse complement strand
CTTGTGTTGACTTTGGCAAATTAGAGGTTTTCCTGGAGCCTGTCAGATCCCTGCGAGGTAATTTGGATATTTCAAGCTCAATTGAGCAGCTCAGTTTCTTTATAAGTGAACAGAAGAAAGCAAGGTTTTCATTCTCTGTTTGCAATTTGACCCTGTGCTGCTAGAGTGAACAAAACACGGCATTCACAAGCTCAAACATATTCATTTCTCAAATCATTCAGTGCAAAAGCCAGACAAGTATTGCATATCTGCTCCTCCTGGACAACAGCTGGCCCGTATAGCTTTCATAACCAGGGATTAAAGGGTTTCTGCAGACAGGAAGCTTCCGTTTTAAAGGTAATACGGGGGACATTTTTTCATTTATTTATGTTTTTTCCGGGATAAACATTTCTGGTGCCAATCTGTAACTATAAACAGAATGTGGGACAAATCATAAATAATGTCTTAGGGGATAACATTGGTTACATAAGAATATTTCAGCAAATGGCTTGAAATTATTTGGATCATACATAAATAAATGACTGCATATTATAAAACAAAAACATATATTTTTATGTCAGATAGTACATGTATTGATCTATTAATTAATTAATTTCTGTAAAGAATTTATGCTAAGATAAATGAAGACACAAAATGCAGCATATGGTGAAAAGCAGTAATCCAGCAGACCTGATCAGATAACCAGGAATATTTTTTTTAATCCTTTGAAAATCCAGATGAAGTGTTTATATAATAAAAGATTAATATGTCTGTTTTATCATCCAGATCCCCCACTTCCTGCCTCCTCTTTCAGGGAAAACCATCACCTTCAAGACCGACCTTGTCTAAAAGCTCATTCAGAAACCAGCCAAACTCCCAGCAGGTCTCCTGTGCTCTGCACCTGCTTCAGCAAACCATCTCACACCCATGACAGGTCATAAGACGCTGACTTGAAGACTTCTGACGGGGGCTGATTTACCAACATCATCCACCCTCTTCAAAAGAGTGGAGCTGTCACATCCTGAGAGTGTCTGCGTCAGCAAAGAGAAGCGGGGTAAAAATGAAAAACTGAGACAGCCAGGCATGGGAGCTGATAAGAGTACAGAGACGAGTCCAGAGCGCAGAGAAACTCGTCTAGCGTTAAGAGCTCTTCGTGCACTTAAGCTCGGTGCGGGTGCACACATTCATATAAATATGGTAAACAGCTCAGGCCGGATAAATCTGAGTCCCATCCTGTCATCTTGAGATCTGCAGAGATTAAGCTCACGAGCAGGAGCTTCATAATCATCCTAGCACTGATGGCGGACCAGCACTGCCTGTGCTTGTGCAAACAGACAATAAAGGCGTTTTTACTAAACTAACAGCACACGAAGTCAAAAGGCACACCTACTGTCACCTTAAACTCAGTCAATAAAAGCTAAGAGCGCTCAAAGATGAGAATGAAGAACGTTGTATGTGACATCTTGAGCGATTATGAAAGATGATCAAACAACCAGGCATCACATGGGGTCTGATATTTGCAAAGCAGGATTAACAGAATTGGCAAGACAATCAGCACTGGGGAAAAAAATTGTTTAC
>NW_023417160.1:9310-12695 GCF_002922805.2 Oryzias melastigma | reverse complement strand
TCTGTGTCTGTGGTCCTGCACAGAATTTTCTACTGAACTGCTCTGTAGAAACTCTGTCCAAGAAAACAACTCTTTTTTTCCTGTTTTGGCTAAAGACCACTGGGAATGCTAGATCAGAAGATGATCGGAGTGGGTCTTTCAGGCTTTGACGGATTGATCCGCACAACAAAAAGGAACAAAGTTATCTGCTGCTTGGGATTTTTCCACCGCCCCCACAGACCCACGCACAGCGTAAAGTACAAAAACATACATGACTCTGCGTCAACCCAAAGGTCTTTTGGCCACATTTCACAACCCCCACCGTTCCGCTTTTCCCAGCACTCAAAAATTTCCAACGCCTGTTTCGAGCATGATTGTGTTTAAAAAGGAAACTGTCACACACTGTTCTGAATAACACTCATTTGTTGTTGTTGTTTTTTTTTTTGTAGGTATAAGGAAATAGCAGGACGCCTGGAAAACTCCATAAGTGATGGATTAGAGGCAGCATCAGGTAGGCCTTTATGATCCACCACACGTTTACCAGATGAAATCATCACAATAATCAAGTTTTGTCTTTTTTAGCTGGAAGCATGTATCATCTTCAGGTGTCTGAAGTGTTGTGGTCCTGTTTGTTGAAGTGTTGGGCAGATAAAGTGTATCTGCCTCCTTTGACCCATCGCTTTTGGAAGCTCACGCTCCAGTTGTTTTCGCGGTATGCCCAGTTCCTCAATGAGGTAAACTTTCTGCTCATAAAAACACAACAATGCAATTATTAATAATCACCATTTAAAAAAAATACCTCTATAACACAAACTAATTTTAAATTTGTGGTTAGGTGTTGACAAAGACTCCTCCCACTGAGGGGCCAAAGGAGCCGGTGAGGCCTCTGCCCAGCTCGGCCTCCTCCACGTCCAGCCGCACTTCCATGGATGACGGCGGCAGTGAGAGCGGAAGCCCGGCTTCTCTGTCCACCAAACAGCTGGTTCACATCGCCGCTGATGTGCAGAAGCTGCAGGACCAGGTGGAGGCACACAAAAAATGAATTTATTGTTCGTTAAAAATAATAGTTCTTACTAGTTTTTAAAAATAGTTGAATACAAACTTAAATTATGTTATCTTTTAGGGATGAGGATCGTTATTGAAGTGGCAATCCGATTCAATTCACAGATTGAACCACGAATATTACAGTTTAATATAATATAGCTGTATAGTTGCTATAAACAGAACTTCAGTCTCATTTTTTTCTACTAGAACAAAACACACAATACAGGAATCTTCACCAAGACTTTATTTTAAGGTCATTTACTTCCGCTGACAGTCTTAGGCTTACTTTTAGTTTATAAACTTAAAATCCAGCATTATTTAGCATTTTAGAGCAATAAATACATTTTTTCCCCCAGAATGTATTTTTTCTACACTCTACTATATTTATAAAGATTGTGAATCTATGATTATGGATATCACAAATATATTACAAAAATGCTTGTATTTTTGGGAACAGATCTGACCAAAAAGTAGATCCCCAAAAAGCAGAAAAAGTGGGTAGAAAATGTCATAAAATACTCACCAAGACACATATGTCAAAGTCAAGGCCTGGGGGCCGAATCCGGCCCATCGGATAATTCTATCTGGCCCTCCAGATCATTTTATTTTATTGTTATTAATGGCCCGATGTTATCTTGCACTAATTTCTAACTTGTATAATTTAAACAAACTTTTTTTTTTTTTGGGAAAGTAAAATATTGAAAGTTAAGTAGATTTATTCTGGAATAATATTCCTGCCTGTTTTTATTCATAATTATGTTAAAAAAGTTACGGTTTTAAAGTTTTAAAAATTGGGATTCTGTTAGCTTTTTGGACTATTTTGGCATTTACTAAGATTTTTTGGCTATTTTGAAGTTTAACTAATATTTTAGCTACATGATAGCTGTTTTGGCTAATTTAGGATATTTTCTTAAAGTTTTTTAGGCTGTTTTGGAGTTAGGCTAATATTTACACGCTACCTATTTTGGCTCATTTAGGCTTTTAAAAAAAAGTTTTTTAGGCTATTTTGAAGTTTAGCTGTTTTTTCAGCTACGTGCTAGCTTTTTTAACTAACCTAAGTTAAAAAAAAAAATTAGGCTAATTTGGCAATCAGCTAATATTTTAGCTGGCTATCAGCTTCAGCACTTTCAGCTATCAGTACTAAAATCTTCAGCGCCAAATTCAGCTTACAGCATTCACATTAACATTTTTGCAGGTAATGCTATATATTTAGTCCATAATAAAGTTGAAAAGTTACGTTTTTTTTTTCTGTTTTTCTGTTAAGTTTTTCTATTCAGCCCGCGACCTAAGATATGTTTTGGATTTTGGCCCCCTGTGCGATTGAGTTTGACACCCCTGCTCTATGATGTTAATAGCAGCAGAGAGGATAAATGAATGAGATTTAAAGAACCAATGTTTGTCCTGGTTTGTGTTAACACACCAAAACTAATGTGTATTTAGATCCCACAACTATCGGAGATGGTCAGGCAACGACTAGAAGCCATTGGATTCAAGAACTTTAGTGTTGTTGAAGGTAAGTTTTGTATAAGCCATTTTAGGGTCTTTATAGAAAGTTAAAACATAAAAACTCTATTGGTTTCTTTTGTCATTATTTGAGCTCCTCTTTGACTTAAATTAGCATTTTTCTCTATCAGACGCCCTAGCAGACTCCAAGTCTTGCCTGTCGAGCAGCATCCCCTCCCTGAACACCAGGATGACGCAGCATCTGACCGAACGCTGCTGCCGCTTCCTGAAAAGTGCATCTGAGGTCCCACGTCTGTACCGCAGGACTAATAAAGTAAGCAGATCATGTTTCTCCCCCTATTTCATTATGTGACATGAGGATGATGTCTGTTGTTCTCTGAATTGCATTACCCTGAAAGCCATTAATTTGTAATGAGGGGCTCATTTTTCCAGATTAACAAATATATTATGATGATAAATACTGCTATAATGTTTTAATAAACTACTTCTCTTTAGGTGTGACAGAGCTCTATAGGATGTTCAGCTCACAACTAGTGCTGCCACAAATGATTAATTAATATTCCACTAATCTTGATTATTTTTTTCAGAATTAGTCGACTAATCGGGTCATGTGCAAACTGGATGTGAAGCACAGATCTTAACCATCATTAGCTTTTAACGAAAAACTAGATATTTAGCATTACTTGGGAGTATGAATGCTGTAAGCTGAATTTGCAGCTGAAGATTATAGTAGCTGAAAACGCTGAAGCTGATAGCCAGATAAATTATTTAAATGCCAAATTAGCCTAAAAAATGAAAAAATGTCTAAGTTAGTCAAAACAGCTAGCATGCAGCTGAAATATTAGCTAAACCCCAAAATAGCTTAAAAAACAAAAAAAAGCCAAAGTTACCCAAATAA
>NW_023417160.1:8686-9109 GCF_002922805.2 Oryzias melastigma | reverse complement strand
ATGCAGCTGAAAAATTAGCTAAGATCCAAAATAGCCTAAAAACGAAAAAAGAATAAGTTAGTCAAAACAGCTAGTATGTAGCTGAAGTATTAGCTAAACTCCAGAATAGCCTTAAAACAAAAACGAAAAAGCCTAAGTTAGCCAAAACAACTAGTATGTAGCTGAAATATTACCTATACTCCAAAATTAGCCAAAATAGCTAGCATGCAGCTGAAATATTAGCTGAACTCCAAATTAGCCTAAAAAAGCGTTAATAAATTCCCAAAAAGTCCAAAAAGCTAGAATAATACCATGATAACTTTCAACTTTATTACACTCCAACTTCTTTATATTATAAAGTAACGACTAATCAACTATTAAATTAGCTGTTGACAATTTTGATAGTCGACTGGTCAACTAATCGCTGCAGCCTTACTCACAACG
>NW_023417160.1:0-8577 GCF_002922805.2 Oryzias melastigma | reverse complement strand
ATTAAGGATGACATGAAACTATTAAAATTCTCAAAGATCACTGAACAAAAATTGATCATTTTTTCTTACCTTTAACTCTCCCTTCTCACAGGACATGCCGGTCCGTGCATCTGCATACATGGACAACGCGCTGCGGCCCCTCCATCAGCTGTTGACCGACTCCACAGGGTTGGTCACCCCCGTTACAGCACAAGCGTGGCTGCGGGTGGTGTTGTCCGACTGCACGCAGAAGTGAGCTGCAATACACAGTCTGTAAACCCACTTTCACAATGACTCTTGCAGAGTTATAAAAGTGGATTCTCTTCTCTTCTTTAGATATTATGAGACCATATCAGAGGTGCTGAGCTCAGTGAGAAAGATGGAAGAGAGCTTAAAGCGCTTGAAGCAGGCCAGAAAGGGTGCAGCTGCAGCCACAACAGCAGGAGCAAACGGGGGACCCACGGATGACACCAAGATTCGACTTCAGCTGGCTCTGGATGTGGAATACTTGGGGGAACAGGTAGGTTTAAGGGCAAAAACGAACATAGAAAGACGTTTTTTAAAACTCAATAATGTTAAATAATATTATAAATACTACAGGTACTTCTGCTATTGCTCTATTGTTAATTTTTTATGAATTAAAACTGACTTGTGATTTCTCTCTCTGCTGCCTCAGATCCAGAAAATGGGTTTTCAGCCAGAGGACATCTCCATGTTCTCCACTTTAATGGATCTTGTCAAAGAAGCCCGGGAACTTGCAGAACAGAACCAGTAAAAATGTGAACCCAGTGACTGAAACCTCTCACTCTGCTCTGGTAAAATAGTTTAAAGAACTGACAGGTGGAGAGTTGAAGAGCCAACACTACTGAATCTTTATGCAAACCTCAGAGACTCTGAAGAAACGTTTGAAGATGAATTGTGGAATGTAATGTGGGTAAAAAGAACGCATGGGACAATATAGTATACTACTATGTGGGGAAAAAAACTTCTATGTACTGATGTTGAGCTGGAATATTGTGCTGTAAATGGAGAATGTCAGAGCGTTGTTGTCTCTCACATCTGATATTTGTCTAAAAATAAATACTTATTTGTGACAAAAATTAAGTTTTAACTAAAAAATAAATCATAGAAACGGCCTCTGCTTCGTCCCAAATTGCTAGCTCCGCCTCCATAACAGAATGTTGGCTCCGCCTCTGTCACAAAATAGGTTTGTCTGAGATCATGCAAACGCACGCAGTGCTGCGCAGATTACCGAGACTGCGGTGCATCTTGGGTAGTTTTGACTCTGACGTCACCTGTCAATTTTCTTAAAAAATATCGTGAGAAAGAGGCGGTGCAAATGGAAATCTGGTGCTGTGCTGGCTGCAAGCCGCCTTGATGACTACCGAACAATGCATTGTGGGAAACGGTGTTCTGACAGTTCTTGTACTTTGACGTGATGCTGTACAGAAATAACTGACCCTAAATCTGCATATTTTTAAACTCTCTCTGGAAAATTGTGAATCACTGATGTAAAAACAAACCAGATTTCAAATCATCTGTGGCTTTTAAAAGTTAATTTTAATTTATTTATTTCTCTGGGATAGTGGACAATAAAATTGTTATTTTTCATCTGTTGTACGCGGACAGATGCTGAACATTACTATAAAAAAACGTAATAGATAAGTTCATACTAAGGAGGAAAGGTACTTTAAAATTCAATCGTATATTAAGAACAACCCCCAACTCCCTGTTCTCATATAGTGTCGCTGTTCGCCTTCATCTTAGGCGTGTTTCCCCGCCTGGTCTCGCCGACGTTACAGGCGAGGGGCGAGAGATCTCAAACACACCTAAAGCTGGCTCCGCCTCCGTCATAAAATACTGTTATTGCCCGTCACAGAAATACGTCTCTATTCTTGGGGGGGAAAAAAAAAAAGAAAAAAGTCCAGTGACGGCTGATTTGACCACAGAAATGAAAACAGCAGCTCATTTGAATGCAGCTAATTAAAAAAATCTTACGAACTCTTAAATTTAACTTGAAGAAATGTGTAGGAACCCTGTATTACAATATGTACCAGACAGACAATTGTCTGCAAGTGATTGCAATTCTCCTTAACTCTCATGCTCTCTTATGGGGTCCAGATGACCCCATCCTTATATTGATATGTGATCCCTCCCATGACAAAGATGGATTGGATTTTATGTCTTTCTTGGACACCAGTGAAGATAAGAAATCCTTGAAACAAAAATGTTCCGTGTGCTGTCTTGTGGAATCCAGATGACCCCACTTTTAATGTAAACATGCCTTGAATAGCACAAGGGTTACAACGCAATAAATGAAACCTGTTGGCACTTGTCAAACGCGGCCCATAGAGTGGCAATTTGCTTTTTTGGGGGTGATTTTAGCTCTTATTTTTTTCAAATTGCACATGTAGTTAGTTACATAGTGAACGTTTGGTTAAGACAGACCCTTTAAATTTATTATTACCAGTACTGAGTCAAAATTAATGTTTAAACTGTAAGTTATCTATTTATTCGATGCATTTTTCTATATAAATTGACTTAATTATTGCAGTCGTCCATTGCAGGGTTTCAAACCAATGAAAGTCTACTATTTGGTGCCGTTATCACAGGTACAATACTTATACAGTATGTGCTCCATTTGAGTTTTACTTCATGAATGTTAACGGACTCTCCATTGAATCACATGACCAGAGCTCTCTCTATTCTTTTCACCAGTTTCTCTTTAAGTAATTCCAAAAATGACTTTCAGTGTTCAAAATCCATTTATTTTTGCAATTGCAAATCAAAGCGAAACAAAATAAAAATTATGAAATATACAAGCTTTTCCATCACAAAAGATGACCGTTACCAATCCTAGTGGAAAATACAGTACAAAACTCTGCAAATAAAATTTACTGCAAAAGAAATAAACTACATTTTCAGCTGACTGGAGAATAGCCTCCAGTGAGGTAATGTTTTAAATACTGACTTAACAACCTCACAATCATTACAAAATATTAAAAGCTAATTCCTGCAGAAATATAAGCTATAGACTTTATAATTTAATAATAATTAAATATAGTTAGTTGAGTATTTGTCATCCTGCTGCGCATCTTCAAAATGAGGGGTTGGTGATCCTGCCCAGGAGGAGAATGGCGTTGTTGTATCCTTCAATGACGGAGAAGAAGAACGGTCTGTTGAATGACAGTCTCAGAGGGACGTCTGCTGCTTCTTTCTCGTCTTCAGGTTCTGCTCCTTCTTCCGACAAGTCTAACCGCACCGTGTTTACAGCCTGAGGGCAGAACAAGCACATTTTTGGTGATGCACACTAGGGCTGCCACGATTAGTCGACTAATCGACGACTAATCGACTATTAAAATAGTCAACGACTAATTTAATAGTCGGTTAGTCGTTACTTTATATTATAGTCAGAGTGTAGTAAAGTTGAAAGTTATAATGCCATTATGCTAGCTTTTTGGACTATTTTGGCATATATTAATTTTTTGTAGGCTTTTTTGGAATTTAGCTAATATCTTAGCTACACATTAGCTTTTTGGCTAATTTAGGATTTTTTTCAGTCTTTTAGGCTAATTTTGAGTTAAGCTAATATTTCAGGTGCATGCTAACTATTTTGGCTAATTTTGGTTTTTTTTCAGTTTTTTAGGCTATTTCAGAGTTTAGCTAATATTTTAGCTGCATGCTACCTATTTTGGGTAATTTAGGTTTCTTTTTCCCAGTTTTTTAGGCTAATTTGGAGTTTAGCCAATACTTCAGCTACATGCTAGCTATTTTGGCTAATTTGGGCTTCTCTTGTTTAGCTAATGTTTTAGCTGCATGCTAGACATTGAGGCTAACTTTCATTTTTTTAGGCTAAGCATTTAACTAATATTTTAGCTGGCTTTCAGCTTCAATGATTTCAGCTATCAATTTCAGCATCTTTAGCTATCGATCTTAGCTTACAGCATTCACACTAGCATTATCGCAGGTAATGTGATATAACTATTTTTTGGTTAGTTTTAAGCTAATGATGGTTAAGATGTGTGCTTAACATCCAGTTTGCACATGACCCGATTGGTCAACCACTCTGAAAAAATAATCGGTAATTAGTCAACTATTAAAATAATCGTTTATGACTGCACTAATGAACACATACATACACATGAGGCTTTGCAAAATTCCCCCTTTTAAGAAATTTACCTTATCTATGCTGAAAGGTGTGATGTTGCTGAGCTGGCTGAACTCGGCCTCAGAGCCCAACAACTTGGCCTCGATTTCTGGGCTCATGTTGGTCAGCAGGTCGTTCAGGTCGTTCACAGAAGACGTGGAGAGCTTCGGGAGTGACAGCTCCAATGGACTAGTGAATAATAGATTATTTCAATTAAATATCTGAACAAAAACAGAATTAAAGGTGTCCCATAAAAGAAAAGTACTCACCCTTCTTGAAGGTTCTGATGCCAGGCAGAAAAAACATTCATGTGCAGATTTCCTTCTGTCTCGATGTTGTTGAGGTTGACTCCTTCATGAGGCAGAACCAGCAGCATGTAGGCTTGTTTGGTCAGAGGCAGTTTCAGAACCGTGCATCTCTTCAACTTCAGATTGGCAAAACAAAAATATATCCGTTGAAGTCCTGCGTGAAAGCAACTACTAATTTCCTGCACTGCTTCTTACCTTATCGTTCAGGTAGTGGTAGCGGCCTGTGCGCGTCATCATTGGAGTCATCACTGTTGTTGTTGCATTCAAGTAAAACTCCTGCAGGGAAGTCTTCTCGGGCTGGAAGGCTGTTTTCCACTTCCCTGTGAGAATAAGGTGGTAAATGTGTTGCAAAAAGATTGAAAGTATATCTGAAATGTAATAATTGTCCAATTAAAGCCAACAGAGACTAACCTTGGAAGTTGAAGGAGGAGAGGAACAAAATGTTGCTGCTGGGATTGAGGTCTCCGAAGACGTTCCTCAAGTTTCCATCTGACGTTTTCTCCACAAAACTGTTCACTAAAGTCTCCGCCTCCTGGGGGTTGGAGAAGTCCACTCCTCTGATAAATGAGGAGTCGGAGAAGTCCTGTGTTCCTTGGATAAAATCCCTTGACAGCTGAGCATCCTTGCGAGCGAAGGCCCAGACTTGGGTGGTTATTTTCTCTTCGGGTCCACTGAAAGAATGAATGTTCTGCAGGGTGCCGAGAACTTTGTGTCCATCCACTATGGACAAACATTCCTCTCTGACGATGTCACTCAGGCCTAGAAGACTCTGAAGAGGAAAAAACAGGTTTATTATGTAAAATAAACTCTAAAGAATGATCTTTATTGTGAGAAAAAAGCAAAGTCAAGTACCAGAAAAAAGCTTGCCGTCGTCTTGGAAGCTCCCAGGTAGAAACTAAATAGAGACTCACACGTGTTGACGGGAGAAAAGAGGGTGTTTTTGCTGCTCTGCATCTTGCTGAGAGCAAGATACATTCTCAGGCCGAGAGGGTTCAGCAGCTCAGCCAGAAAGGCCGTCCTTTCAGTGATGTTCTGTCGATTCACTTTTGATGGGTCCCTGTTGTCTGGTGTCAAGACTTCACTGTCAAGGGGGCTGACGGGGAGTGTTTCCAGAGGCTTGCTCATCTGGTTCTTCAGGGTCTCACAGCTGACATTATCAGCAGCAAACAGATAGAAGGGGTGAACGTAGACCCGGTTGGCTCTCGACAAGCAGCAGCATAGAAGAACGACTAGAAGAGGTGCCTGTAGTCTCCGCATTTTGCTTTAGGTTGTTTTTCTCTCAAATCTGTATGGGGGAGAAATGCATTGGGATGAGTCGCTTCTTCACAAGCTCAAAGTTTAAAATGTACAAAAATTCTATCTATCCTCTTCCGCTCATCCGGGACCGGGTCATGGGGGCAGCAGTCTAAGCAAAGATGCTCAGACTTCCCTCTCTCCGGCCACTTCCTTCCTCTCCTCTGGGGGGACCCCAAGGCGTTCCGAGGCCAGCTGAGAGACGGAGTCTCTCCAGCGTGTCCTGGGTCTTCCCTGGGGCGTCCGCCCAGTGGGACATCCCCGGAAGACCTCTCCAGGGAGGCGTCCGGACCAGATGCCTGGGTCACCTCAACTGGCTCCTCTCAATGTGGAGGAGAAGCAGATCTACTCTGAGCTCCGGATGACCGAGCTTCTCACCCCATCTCTAAGGGAGCGCCCAGCTACCCTCCGGAGAAAACTCATTTCAGCCGCTTGTACTCGGGATCTCGTTCTTTCGGTCATGACCCAGAGCTCAAGACCATAGGTGAGTACGGGGACAAAGATCAACTGGTAAATTGAGAGCTTTGCCTTCTTACTCAGCTCTCTTTTCACCACAACAGACCATTGCAGCGACCGCAAAATGGCGGACGCCACTCCAATCTGCCTGTTGATCTTTACAAAAAATGTCCCCATAAATCTGGCTGAGTCTGGTTTGAATTTTCATTTGGGATGACCGGGCACTAAGTGGTCACTGATCGATTGATCTTTGTTTTCCCTCCTGTTGATCAGTACATGAGAGCAAACCCTTTTGCCGTCTCAGCTAAAACTGATTCAAACATTACTGAAAGTGACTACGTGTAGTTTTGATACCTGGCACCGGTGCTGAACTTTTTTCTTGGTTAATAAAAGAAACCAGCAACATTTAGCTTTGGACCCCCTTAAAATACCAGTAGGCATCAGTTTTTCTGGTTGGTTGGACCGAAACACATGGAAATAACAGCCAACTTTCTTTTTTTTTGTTGTTATTTTAAAGTATTTTAAAGCAAACACATTCTCACAGGCTCATCCTTATCAAAAAGAAAAAAAGTACATTTCCTTCAAACATGGGGACGTGCGGACTGAAGCACTGTTTAAATAGAAGAGCAAACACCACACTTCTGTTTAGACATGCACCCCAGGATGTGGCCTTGGTCCCTGATCAATAAAATTAGGACACGAATTACCTCATACACAGTTAACCCTTTAACACCGGGGACATTTCCGGCGACAGCAAAATAATAGATACTCTTCGAACTACAAAATTATCGCAATTCCAGTGGATTCTGAAGCTGAGAAAAAGGAATTTCAATGCAAATGATTCAAATTTCAATGGACGTGTTTTGTAAGTAGAGCCCAAATCTTAAAAATGTACATAGCGATGGACGAACATGAGTTTTGAATGCATTTCTATAGACGTTTCATTGGAAATAGTCGCTTAGACACAGGTTTCTGATGGCGGTGTGATCGTAGTTTCAGAGCTAGCCTTCAATTAACCCTTTAACTCTGGAGCTCCAGTGTTTTTGTTCTTTGAATTGCTGTAAGTTTTCAACCGCTAACACGATCAACCTTATTCCAGTAAATTCTGAAGGAGAAAAGCGGCGCACGAATCTACTGGAATGACGTTGATCGTGTTAGCGGTTGAAAAGTGACAGTATGCTAAATATTTTGTGTAAAAGCGTCACTCCACAAGGGTTTAAGTATAGTGAGAAATCTTAATGATCAAGATTTCTGCCAAGCTCCAGAAATTAAAGAGTAAAAGGAAGAAAATTGATCTTGCATGTAAAACAGAAGATTTTAGGGAGTTAACCCCTAACCTAAACTTAAATATATGGAACAGAACAATTTTCTTGAAATGTAAAAATCTAATTGAAATAGCTGTGATGTAACATAAGTAAAGCAGGACTTACCTTTTGTCTTTGGAGCTGCTGTGTGAGGTTCAGACTGAAGTTTGTGGCTCCTCTTCTCCCCTTTTTAAACCCAACTGGTTACAGATTAACTTTGTGTCTGAGTCAGGGGCTCTGCTGTCACGACTGACTCACAACTTGCTTTGTACTGATTTGAGACAAATATTGATTTCATTTTTTCCCCAAAAGCTTTAACGATAAGGAAGGGTTAGAAGACCTCCACAGAGCTAGTATGACACAAGCTGTGATGTTGAAAGACATCCAAGCTTGTGTACTACTGTTATTAAGACTTACTCACTGGAATGACACCATATACTGCGTTTATTTGTGAAGTGATGTGTTTTTGACCATGATCTTTAACATTTTGCAAGTATAGAGAGTTCAAGTGTTGCATAATTCATCACAATAAAATATACTACTACAGAGGTTCTCTTATGTCTTTCACATATAAAGTTTTCATAACATCTTTTCTTCATTTTATGTTTTTACTAATTTAAATATATTTTTTTTAAAAAGCAACTGAGAAAAAGATGAGAATCAGCCTGAAAAAGCTTTCTTGTCTTGATCATGATTATATTTTAGTCAGAAACATTTTTCCGACTAATAGTCCCTCAAGCAGCATAAAAAAGATGTTTGACTATACAGAATAGTCATAACATAGCTCTTTTAATTGAGGAAAAACAGACATTTAAAGATAGATTTTATGGGTTAAACAGTGAAACTGTTCACTGTAATAAAATTAATATCATACATGGCCAAACTAACAAAAACCCATAAATAAAAGTACTAAAAATAGAAAAAATTATGACACATGGATTATTAGTGTAGCTCTTAAAGTAATAGGTTAATCTTAAGTAAATTATTAGTATAAATAATACATAAATTATAAATTTAATAAATTAAAAAAAATGAAACTTCAATATATAAATTATCTGCATATTTAATTTTCATTAATACAAACTACGGT
>NW_023417159.1:21495-22126 GCF_002922805.2 Oryzias melastigma | reverse complement strand
CTTGTATTGGACAGATTTTACTGTCACAACAGGTGTTTATTAAGTATAAACCTCTGTTGTATTTTGTACCTGTAGTATAACATATTTTACCTTGAAAACAGAAGGACTGGTACAAAGATAGGGTAAGAACATGTGTTGTAGATGTTCAGTTTTCTTCTGTTCAGCATGCACAAAAAGGCAGAATCTGTAAAAACATGATAAAATGTATTTTATCAGACAAGATTTGTTTGTAATTATGTCAGCATTTACATGGGGTTTAATGAATGAAGATATCAAAAGATTACAAATGTGAACTTTAATTACCTCGACCATTTTATCTGAAGAAACTTCTCCCCAAAACACAGAAATTGTTGTAGAAAAACCTGGTGTGAACCATGAACTACCAAGGTAGTACTTGGCTTTCCCTGGCATGGACAAGGATGGGCACTGGGTGGATGGATGTCCTCGCAGTCTTGGTGTTTTTTTTTCAGAACATTTTGTAGTCCTAGATAGAGAAAATACACACAGTTTTTAATTAGGATTTGGTGTGAATTATGGCTGATTGATTTTTTTTTCAGGTTAGTCATCGATTGAAAATCCAGTATTGTTTAAAAATAATCATACTAATACCTGATGACTGCCGTAGATCCAT
>NW_023417159.1:1070-21330 GCF_002922805.2 Oryzias melastigma | reverse complement strand
GTATACTTCCAGTAAGTACTAGAATAGTAATTTAATTAAAGAGAGAGTAATGATACTTTTGTACTCTGCAGTTCACATATATGAGTCAAAGTAAACACATGCCTTAAATAAAGAAAATAATAAAAATGAGAAAAACATGCATGTAACTGTCAAAATGTGTATATTTTTAACATACACTGAAAGGCTAAGTGCACATTTAAAAAAGAAACTGAGATTTTTGTTTTGTAGCTTCAAGTTCAAAAGATTGTACAAAAGAATGTGCATCCATTATTTTCTACTTTAATAGTCTTACAGTTGATCTATCTAGTGTAGTTACCTACCTGTGGTAGTTTGCATTGTGGTAAACTCAGGCTCCTGAAAAAGGGAAGTCTTTGCTGGGCATCGCTTGGCATGTCACAAGTCGTGAATGTCCAGGTTCTGATTTTTTTTTTTTTTGGCCCTTGAAAACCTCAGGAGCTGTGCAGTTCATTCAATATATATAGCTGTAAGGTTGTTGAAGCAGGTGATGTTCTTCGTCAGTATCCTGATGAGTAGGATGACGAAGAGAAGAAGAGGAAGAAGAATATGGGGAGAGGGAAAAGAGGAGGAGGAGGGAGTAGGAAGAGGAGTGGAGGATAAAGGAGGGAGGGGTGAAAAGCGTTAGGGAAAAAAGATGAAAGTTTCCTAGTGATATGTTTTGCAAGTGCAGGTGGGATATGAAATCCCTTGAAGATCTTTGTTAGTGCAGTGAGATACAAGTATCTCTTGAGGTGTATGTGCTGTGCACTAGTTGTTTCTAGAATGGCTGATTGCACTTGGGTTTTGAAGCCCTTGTTGTCGGGTGAATGCAATGAGATTCAGAAAATCTCTTGAAGTGTCTAGTGTGTGGATTCATCTTTCAGGGATGAGAAAGAAAGGGAAGGGGATGAGACGAAGAGTAGAAGAGGAAGACGAATAGGGAGAGAGGGAGAAGAGGAAAAAGAAGGGACGGGTGAAAAGGGTTAGGGATAAAAGATGAAAGTTTCCTAGTGATATGTTTTGTAAATGCAGGTGGGATATGAAATCCCTTGGAGATCTTTGTTAGTGCAGTGAGATACAAGTATCTCTTGAGGTGTATGTGCTGCTCACTAATTGTTTCTAGAATGGCTGATTGCATTTGGGTTTTGAAGCCCTTGTTGTCGGGTGAATGCAATGAGATTCAGAAAATCTCTTGAAGTGTCTAGTGTGTGGATTCATCTTTCAGGGATGAGAAAGTAAAGAAGGGGATAAAAACAAGGGGTGAGTGGAAAGTGGGGAAGGAGAAGAAGAAAGAAGAGTGAGGGATGAGGAGTTTCCTGGTGGAACCAAAAGAAGAGGGAGAATACAGTTAGCTGTGAAGGTATTATTCAAAGAAATAAAATATTGCTTAAGTAATTACTTTTATAAAAATTAGGCATTCATATCAGTCTTACCTTCATAAGTGCATCCCTCTGGCTGTATCAACTCACCAAAATGGTAACAGTTCCTCATCACCCCCAGCCCATGCATAGGAGGATGCTTCCTCTGCACCTGCCTGGGGGAATCACACACATTCCCAGCACATGCCTGACAAGTGGGGGTAGACCATTTGATTGGGCAGACCATTTAAATGCTGTACCATTTGTTTGCTGTACCATTACATTGCTTTCAAAATTCAAGGGTTGATTGAAGTAATAACTGTTAGTTTCTGCCTGAGATGGTCGAGACAGTATTAATTTCACAAGTAATGCTTGTCAGGTTTCAGGGGTTCCATCAGTCTGAGCACAAACTTTCGAGATGTTACAAAGAAATTGGTTGACATGGTTTGACTGTCAGTAATTCTGGGTGTTTCTAGGTTGCACTTAATTGAGTCAAATAACAGAGATGTTATGGCTGTGGAAAGAAAACATTACATGTCCATGGTGTCTATAATCCTGGCAGTATCTTAGGAAAATATGCAATAAACAGGATCATGGTAACTGTAGTACGTTTTCATTACACCTGAATGCAGACATCTTTCTGGTTGTGAGATAAATATCAAGTCCAGCAGTGTGTTTTTATCAGTGGTTGCATTGGTGATGAGTTGTGCATACTTTCTTGTTTGAAGAAGTTGCAAAATTGGTCCATTTGTGTCACTTAAAGCGTTTTCATTAAAATCTCCACAGATGATGATTGGATGAGTGTCTAAAATTTCAAGTGAGTCTAAAAGACTGTTCAGATTCCTTAGAAAAGGTGTGACATTGTAGTCTGGAGGTCTGTACACAGCGACAATAAGAGCACTGACAGGAGTTTCAACCTTTAGAGCCACAAATTCAAGGTCAGTCACATTATGAAGATAACGTTTTTCAGTGACTTGAATGTTGTCTCTAACGTAAACTGCCACACCTCCACCACCTTTCTTGGCCAGCTGTGGGAAGTTGGTGTACGACTGATGCCGGTTCCTGTAGAACATGTTGTATCCTTCAAGCAGAATGCTGTGTCCAACAGAGGTGCCTTGTAGGTGGGTTTCGGTTAAACACAAAATGTCAGCAAGACGAAATTCATGGTGGCTTTTGATGTCTCCAATGTGAGCCGGGAGTCCTTCACTGTTATGATGGACAACAGTCATGGTGTTTGACCGATCAACATGGTCTTGTAAATGCAGCAAAGGCATCAGCTGTGTAAAATCCATTGTTTTCATTTTATCCAGTCCAGCAGTGATTTCTTGATTAGCATAAATTTTGGATTCATCAAAGTCTAAGAGGTGCAATCCACTGAGGGAGGTCACTCTGCTGATAGCTACATAAGACATGCCACTCTCAAAAACTCTTTTCAATGACACTACGGCTTTTTGAGTAGTCATACCTTGGACTTTGTGAATCGTACATGCGTAAGCTAGTTTAACAGGAAACTGTCTACGAATCATGCCTTTCTGTTTCAGGTTTTCTTCTACTCTTTCCAAGTACACCACATTGTCAGGTTGTTCTGCGTTCACACGAGATGAATTGTCCATTTTCAAAGCAAGTTTCATGACATGCTGGTCTCTGTCTGAAGCTATGGCACTTACGAGTTCTCCGAAGGCTCCATTTACCAAACCTTTTCGTATATCGATGTTTCTGGTAAGCATGAGTCGAGCTCCTTCAGCCACTGAGATTGTGTCCAACAAGTCGTTGCTGTTTCCCTTCATTGGTTGGTCTTGGCGTGTCATTCTACCAGTTGTCAGGTCCTTTTTGTAGTCATGTGCAGGCAAAGCGATAATGTTCGCATGTAGCTTTGACAGAGTTGAAGAGTTGTGATCGTTGACTTGTTTATTAGTTGCAAATATATGCAATGCATCAATGGGACAAAGAGCTGGTTGAGTGACGGCCTGAGTAAGCAAAGCTCTGTCTTCCTGTGATAGTTCCTCTGACTTATCTTTAACACGAATTCTGTTTAGCATTTCGGCAAAGGCAACATCATCTTTCTGCCGCATGATCTCAGTGAGAGTCACCATCTGAAAGTGTTCATTCCACAGATCAGCTTGTAACTGCTCGGGCACACACAGGGGCTTAGACTGTCTGACAGGTGGAAGTTGATAGAAGTCGCCAACCGCTAACACGGACATGCCTCCAAAAGGTTTCTGACTACCTTTGATCTGTTTTAGACGCGCATCAACATAAGAAAACAGCACTTTGGAAACCATGGACACCTCATCAATAATGATAATTTCCGCATTCAAAAGCTCTGCTCTGACTTCATCAAGAAGGTTTCCGAGTCCCTGAATTGGTGGTTTAAGAATTCTGGGAAGTCTAAGAAGACTGTGAAGAGTTGTCCCAGATATCTGAAAAGCAGCTGTGCCTGTAAAGGATGTCAGGAGAACACTTGGCCCAGATACATCGTGCTCTTCTGCATTTCTCGGTGATCTGCGCAGAATGTTACTTGCCTGTGCGTGAATGGATTTAATGAGATGAGACTTGCCTGTTCCCGCACCACCGTTGACATAGTAAAGAAACTGTTGGGGATTAAAGCCATTGACACGCTTTATGCACCAGTCTCTGACTGCAAAGAACACGCAGGCTTGCTGTTGGTTTAAGCTTTGGTACATTTGCCGTTGTGCGCTGTGGTCGATCAGGGGGGCTTCTCTGATAGCTCTAATTTCCGTTGAGGAATTGGCTTGACGACTGTATTCTGGAACGTTTTCTTGTTCATTTTCATCAATGTGCTCATCCCTTTGAAGTTCACTGACACACTGCAGTCTGACTAGCTCTGATTCCGGTGCCAAGTTGCACCATTCGTCGATGGAGTCTCTGTTTTGCTCATACTCTTCAATGGCTTGTTCAACGTTTTTGCTGTTTTTCTCATATTTGTCCTGGTTTTGTCTGACAATGGCTTGAACGGACTCAGCATATTCAGAACCACGTAGGTGCACATAGCCAGAGTGGTAGAAGGACTGGTATGTAGGTAAGTGAGGTCTTTTAAGGTCGTCTTCAGATCTGTACGGAAGGTACAATTTCAGCTGTGTCTGGAAAAACTGTTCAGGATTTTTTTTCTCAGACGGACGGTAGAAACGTATGACAGCTGGTTTGTCTTTATTGCGTCTTTTGACAAATCCCATCCCGTTCAGAAGAGGCAAAACACCTTTGGCTTTTCTTTCTTGTCCGTAAACTAATCTGCATGTGGCAGCAAAGTCAGCCATACACATGTTCTCAAACTCCGTAGTTTCCGGTCTGCACTTGTATTTGTCTGCCAGAGACCTCATCCAGACTTCTTCACTTTCAGACGTCATGTCTTCCAATTGTGAAATTGGGCGACTCATTTTCACGGCGTTGTCATCTGTTGGAACGAAGACGATCCCTCTGGAGGACTTTTTCATGGGAAGTCCACACAGACGAGTGACGCATTCCTGAGCGCTAATCTCTCGTTTTTTGGAGTAAGCCTGCATTACTTCTTTCATGTCGTCAGCCTGGTTTGTGCTATTGGAGCTGGAGTTCTCAATGACGGTTTTGAGGTACTCTGAAAGTCCGTGCTCTTGCTTTGTGATGTAGGACGTGAGGTACATGATGACAGAGTAGGCATTCAAAATAAATGATAGGTCCATGTTGCTATCGAAAGCTTGTAAAACATGTGGATTGTATGCGTTTACCCAGCAGTCTTTGGGATCACGCTTCAAAATCACTGTACTGGAGGTCTTCATTAAGTGTAAGCACCTCTTGTACTCTGTCAGAGTTAAGCTGCATTTAGCTAAAAGCTGTGCAAATGTGAGTGTCTCACTTTCAGGTTCTTTGAGCAATGCATTCAATGGTCTGAGCTTTGCCTTAGCTTTCTCCACTTCCAAAGAGTCTTCGCTGTTTTCATCTGGTCTAGTGATCATGGTTTGATCACTTGGCGGCTTAGGAAATCCAAAACGACAATCAGCACCAGGGTATTTGAAGCAAGCCTTCGGGTGATTTCTGCTGTGAGTCTGGACTTCCTTGACAGTTTTGTACAGTTCTGGTTGTGTGGTTGGGTTCGGAAGCTGTGCACTGATGTACTTGGAGATGAAACTGCAGACAGTTTGATCATCGTCTTTGTCAAAAACAGGAGCACCATCTACCCACAGTAGGCAGTGAATGTGTGGAGAACCACGATTTTGGTACTCAACCCTGAAGAAGAAATCGATAACTCGACCCAAGATCTGAGCAGCAGAGAGTATTAAATCTCTGAACAAAGCCTCGACACGTTTCTCAAACATGCGCATCGTGGTGACTGGGTTGCTCCGAAGAATGTCGGTTTTTTCTGTCCAATTGAGGGCCTCAAAATTAACCTCTTCACCCTGCTGACGTTTGATTGCTTGTATGACTTCAGGCCAACGCATTTCTGCAGCTGACACGGTTAAAAACCACGTAGGGTTCCCCAACTGTCTGATCATCGCAAAGAGATCTTTAGTAGTTTTCTCCCAATAGGCAGGAGTTCCTCTTAGGGGCTGCATGAATCTGATTGCGTCTCTGTTCTTAATCAGTTTCTCAACTTCCTCTTTGTCTCGCAACATCCTTGACGTAATTCGTCGGCCATCTCTCGTGAAAGGTTTCCCTTTGCGTAATTGGATTGTCATACTTGAAGTAGCCAAATTTATTTCGGTGACAAACTGAGCAAAAAACAAGTAATTGATATCTTTGGCAAAGCGATCGTCAACACTGAACATTCTCGACTTGAAATATTGGCTTGGTGTTAATTTGATGGGCCTTTGTGAATCCAGTGTGTTCTGTCCTGTAGGAAACTGAACGGGAAAAGATATGGCTTCCAAATGCGGAGTCTTGAAAAAGCCAACTGGGCTGTTTCTTTCCGCTGGGGCAACACTGTAAATTCCTTCAGTGAAGGACAAAATGTCTTCAGCAACATTTGGGGGTTGAAGGCAGGATTCTAAAGCTAGTCCTCCATTTGGCAGATCACCCTCTTGCTCATCATTATCCACCTGTGCTTGAGTTTCAATAGTATCGTTTGTAGTCTGGTCTGTGTTAACATGTTCAGTTTCAGGGACGTTTTGCTCATTTGAAAAGGCATTTGTTTCACACAAGGTTTTCTGACTGACATGAGGTTGAGCAGATTCCTGATCATCATCACTGACTTCATCTACAAGAGTTGGATCGCAAACTTCAGGCTCATCCCTTATACTTATGTCCTGGTATTGTGGATGAATTTGTTTTAGTTTATGTAAAGCCTTCATTAGTTTAGACCATGTAACAGATTGGAAAAGCTGATGACCTTTGTAGCACAAGCGTCTCTTAAGTTTGACTCTGAGAACCTGAGATTGGCTTCTTATTCTGGGTAATGTATCTACTGTCTCCTGTACTTCAGATGGCACACATACAACATTACCACGTATTGAATGTTGTCTGCCTTTGGGAAGTGGAACAATCTTTGCAAACGGGATACACTTTGCAATGAGATGCCTCTCCAAGATGTTAAGGTTACACAAATCCTCTGGAATGTCTGCTAGCTGTAAATTATTGGCTACAGCAAGTGGGGGCATTCGTCCAACTTTCACATAGTTATGGCAAGTGTAACATATCCACTCTGTTCTCCTCTCATTGGGAACTGTACAATTTTCTTTACAAGTTGTACAAGCATGAACATATTCACCTGTCAAACATTGCTCTACCACGTGTACATTTTTGGTGTATTTTGACCTGTTGCAAGACTTGACTTGGTTTGGAAACGAAGCTTTATGGCAAACCGTACAAATAAACGTGGGACCACTCTTTACATTTGCTTTAAATGAAGTAATGGCTAATTTTATCAGTCTTTGATTCTCGGTTGCTTGTGATGTTGACCCGTCTTCACTGACTTGAGCTGGTTTTACAAAGATGTATTTGTATTTTTTCTTTATTTGTAATGCACATTTTTGTTTCATTTGAAATGCTTTATTGTTTCTGTATTTGTTTAACATGACTTTTCTCATTAACTCTCTGTGTTTATTTTGAAATTCTTTATCTTCAACGTAACGTTTAGTCATATATGATTTTTGTTTCTTACAAAATGCAATGTTGTTTTTGTAGCGGTTTACTATATACATTCTCTGTTTCTGTCTTACATCAGCACATTGTAAGTAACGTTTTTTTGCAAATTGTTTTTGTTTGTGTTGGAATTCTTTACAAGTTTGATAATGTTCAGTAATGCGTCGTTTCTGCTTCTGGCAGATCTCTGGACTTGTCCGGTAACGTGTGGCCATTATACTTTTGTGTTTCTGGTGATACTCTGGACTTGTCCGATAATGTGTGGTCATTCTACTTTTGTGCTTCTGGCGAAACTCTGGACTCGTCCGATAACGTGTTGTCATTCTACTTTTGTGCTTCTGGTGATACTCTGGACTTGTCCGATAATGTGTGGTCATTCTACTTTTGTGCTTCTGGCGAAACTCTGGACTTGACCGATAACGTTTAGTAATTATACTTTTCAGCTTCTGGCGGAACTCTGAACATGTCCGATAGCGTGTAGTTATTGTACTTCTCTGCTTCTGCCTTATGTCTGGGCTGCTTTGGTAACGTGCAGTCATGACTGTTTTCTGTCTTTGCCTGAAATCTGGATTTGTCTTATAATTTTCTCTAATAAACTGTTTCTGTTTATTTCTGAAATTTGGGTTATTTTTATAGTTGTCTGTAATGAATTGTTTCTGTTTTTGTCTTACATCTGCTTTGCTGTGGTAGCGTTTCAATGCCAATCGTTTCTGTTTTTCTCTAAACTCTGGCACACTTTGATATAAATGAGTAATGAAATTTCTTTTTTTCTGACGTACAATTGGATCCGTCTGGTACAAATGCTGTGAATACAGACGTTTTTTGGTTGCAAGATTTTCACTGGAGATAGGTTTTTCTTGACAATTTTCATTTTTTTGGCATTGTCGTTTCAATCTCAAAAACTTTTGCCTCCGGTTTGTGTTCAGTTTTAACATGCGGCGTTTAATGTTATCTGGAGATGTATGGACTTCATTGAAGGCATTACTTGGTCTATTATTTCTGTTACGCTCCTTTTCAGTAATACCATTTGCACTTTTATCATTGTTTGAAGGCAAGCAACCCATGAGTATCGGTATTAGTGCCTCTATATCAGAAACACTGGATTTATCTTCATTAAATGCTGCTTGTGACTCCATGTTAGAACACATTTTTGTTTTTTGTCTTTTTGCGCTTTGTGCAAGTTTTTCACCATCACTGTACTCAGTATTTTCATCGCCACATAGTGGTGATACATCTTCATTATTGTAGTTTAGAAAGCCAAGTTCAGAATTTAGTTCACTGGTAGCATTTAAAGGGTGAAATTCAACAGGCTGTAATTGGTAACCTTCAGATGATAGAACACCGAGTGTTTCAAAGCACTTATCCAGTGTCTCAATCATGTCTTGTAGATTTGCAAATGTCAGCATTATTGCAGTTCCACAAATATTTGCTCCTGGAAGTACAGGCATACCAGTACTTGTCCGTGCATGAGGATCAAAAAATCCATATTTGCCACAAGAGGTTCTGAAAACAGCTATGCATAGATTAGACATTATCAACAATGCGTACTGAACGTCAGATAACAAGCAGCTTAACCCTGCTGTCAAATCTAGATAGTTCTTAGCAGCTTCAGGAACAGGATCTTTGAAAGAACCAAACCTTGACTCTAGTTCTTTGTTCACATTGTACACATTGGCACGTGCAGTAACAATGTCTGGAAGCTCATCAAAAGCCAAGAAAGGGTTGTTTGGAAATATTTTCCTTTGCTCACAATAAATGGAATCCCCCTTATCTAGAACTTTGTCAAGATCTGCTATTGTTATGTTTTCGTTTTCATTCAGAAAAGAAAGAAACACCAATGAGTTACAAGTACACTGTTTGTTTCTAGAGAATGTATGATACTTGTCATAATTTTGAGAATGTGAAGCTTGCACACAATCACCAGGGTTCAGGTGACGTTGCTCTTCAATGTCATGTACAGATGTTTGCAATAACTCACAGTCATTTATGTTACTTCCTGAGTTGTTCATACCACCATTGTTATCATTTTCACAGTCTGGTAAGGAAACTTTTTGCCATCTTGTTTTTGCAGCCTGAGAACGCTTACCTTTGCGAGGCATAATACCTGTTATACTTAGCTATGTTGTGGTATAGAAGACAGGTTTGGTTTTCCTCCAGGGAAGAAGGTGTTAAAGGGTCCTGGTATGTATGTCTTGTTTATAATGATCCTCTGTATCTGCCAAGAAATATGGAATTAGTTGTAGCACTTGGTAAAAAATGTAAGACACACAGATGGACCATACATGTATATATATGACATAAACTTTACCTGTGTATTTGTGAACTGGGTCACTATGATGATGGACACCAAGAAGGCACTGTTGAGCAGACCAAGGGCACACACGGGATACCACCAGTTCTAAGGAAATAACCTAGAAAAATAAGTAAACATTTTAATCTTGGAAATGTACATCTTGTGGCAATAGCAGAAATAACAGAGTTTGATATGGGTACAGCATTGATTGAAGGAACATTATTACATTAAAGGTGGTTTTCTTAGCGAAATTCTAATTCATAATTAGTGTGGTAAAGTTCATAGCGTCTGTAGTATTAACGACTGTTCTGATTGTTATGTTATCAGACACACCCTTGTTTATTACCTGATATGTTTTGACAGAGACATTCCGTGTTCATCAGAGTTGTCAGACTTTAATAGGTGACTCCGTCACCAAATCTGACTAGTAACTCCGCCTCAGTAACAATCAGCTGTGCCATATACGTTATATTCCACCACCTAGTGACAACTCAGATGAAGACGGAATGTCTCCGTCAAAACATGTCAGGTAACAAACAATGGTGTGTCTGATAATATAACAATCAGAACAGTCGTTAATACTGTAGACACTATGAATTTTAGCACACTAATAAGAAGTAGTTATGGGGCACTATACCTATGAGAGCTTTGCGAGCTGCAAACATTTGAACTACAGTGGGCACGGCAATAGAACCACCTATGCTTCAAGCTCTGCTGGCGGGATGAAGGAATTACACCATCCAGCCTCAACATGAAGAACCTGATCAGAGCTAGCAATACTGAACGGATGATAAAAAGAGCGCGGGTGTCTTTGGTCAAGGAAAGGTTCCGATGCACAGCGAACAAAGTTAAGAATCTGGAAACACAGCTCAGATCAAAACTACAAGATTTCCTCCAACATTACGCGTTCAGCAAGGAAATGGAAGTACACATACTACTGCATCTAAGCGACTCGCACAACCGTGAGCATGAAAAAAAAAAAAAACGTCATGTAGCGAAACTGAAAAAGATGTTGGATTAAACCAAAGCAGAACACAAAGTAGATAGCACAATAAATGACAGGTGGAACCTTTCAAAACCCAAACTGACCAAAACCGGACACAGCATATTATCACGCGACCTGAATTACGTAATAACACAGAAACAAGTCCCGCATGAGGAGTTCATAGAAGCCAGAGTTAGCATGTGAGAAAATACAGGACCCAGGAGAAAAAGCTACACTACGCAACAAAATTGAAGGCATTCTTAAAAGCGCTAAGCTACCACCAAGTAACATAAACAAAAAAGAAATGGAGGCCATCTACAATCTTAAATGCAACAAACAAATGACAATTTTTCCAGCAGATAAAGGCAGATCTACAGTCATCATGGATACAGAACAATACGAAAAACAAATGAACGAGTTGCTTCAAGACTGGGGCACCTATGAAGTGTTGAAAAAGGATCAAACAGGAGCAAAGAAGAAATTCAGAACTATACTTAAACAGCTACAGAAAGAAAACAAACTAGACATACAAACCTACAATCACCTCATACCAGCAGCCAGTATCAAACCACAAATGTATGGCACACCAAAAATACACAAACCTGGAGCACCACTAAGACCCACAGTAGACAGCATTGGCTCAGTAACCTACAACCTTTCTAAATTCATCGCCAATATATTGAAACCCCTCCTAGGAAATACAGATTATCATTGCAAAAACGCAAAACAATTGGCAAAGAACTTCAAAACATAAAGATTGGAGCAAACGAAATATCCATTTCACATGACATAATATCACTATTCACTAAAACACCAGTAAAAGCTACACTACAAATAGTACATGAGAAGCTGACCGCAGATATTTCCCTAAAAAAACGTACGAAGCTCACAGCACAGGACATTTCACAATTACTCCATGTGTTCGCCACTTCCACTCCGGTTAAACCATACAAAAAAACCTAGACAACTTCTGGTGCACCCTAAAGATAAGATTGAGCAAAACAACAAGTGCAATGTCATCTACAAAATACCATGTAAGTCATGCGACAAAACATACATTGGAGAGACAGGACGAAAATTAATCACAACAAAAATGGAACACAGGAAGGAATGCGAAAAGGAAATTCCAAAAAAGACTAACATGAGCAGCAAGACTACAGGCATCGGAAGAAAACATGAAATCTGCAATAACAGACCACTGTAAACAAGAAAACAACATCATGGACTGGGAAAAAGCAAAAGTCATCTGCACTGAAGAAAACAAACATCAAAAATGGATCATGGAAGCAGTTGAGATTAGAAAGCAAGCCCAGACAGCCATGAACAGGGATGAGAGGGCTTTTCTGCTCTCCCATACTTGGAGCAACATCCTCCAGCAGTGGGCAGGACAGCGGGAGGCGGAGTCACCTGTCAGACTTTGATAGGTGACTCCGCCTCAGTGACAATCAGCTGTGTCATATACATCACATTCCACCACCTGGTGAAAACGGAATGTCTCCGTCAAAACATGTCAGGTAATAAACAATAATGTGTCAGATAAAATAATAATCAGAAAAGTTGTTAATATTACAGACACTATGAACTTTAGCACACTAATTAGAAGTAGTTATGAGGCACTATGCCTATGAGAGCTTTGCGAGCTGCAAACATTTGAACTACAGTGGGCACGGCAATAGAACCACCTATGCTTCAAGCTCTGCTGGTGGGATGAAGGAATTACACCATCCAGCCTCAACATGAAGAACCTGATCAGAGCTAGCAATACTGAACGGATGATAAAAAGAGTGCGGGTGTCTTTGGTCAAGGAAAGGATCCGATGCACAGCGAACAAAGTTAAGAATCTGGAAACACAGCTCAGATCAAAACTACAAGATTTCCTCCAACAATACGCGTTCAGCAAGGAAATGGAAGTACACGTACTACTGCATCTAAGCAACACGCACAACCGTAAGTACGAAAAAACAAAAACACATCATATAGCGAAACTGAAAAAGCTGCTGGATTAAACAAAAGCAGAACACAAATTAGATAGCACAATAAATGACAGGTGGAACCTTTCAAAACCCAAACTGACCAAAACCGGACACAGCATATTATCACGCGGCCTGAATTACGTAATAACACAGAAACAAGTCCCGCATGAGGAGTTCATAGAAGCCAGAGTTAGCATGTGAGAAAATACAGGACCCAGGAGAAAAAGCTACACTACGCAACAAAATTGAAGGCATTCTTAAAAGCGCTAAGCTACCACCAAGTAACATAAACAAAAAAGAAATGGAGGCCATCTACAATCTTAAATGCAACAAACAAATGACAATTTTTCCAGCAGATAAAGGCAGATCTACAGTCAACATGGATACAGAACAATACGAAAAACAAATGAACGAGTTGCTTCAAGACTGGGGCACCTATGAAGTGTTGAAAAAGGATCAAACAGGAGCAAAGAAGAAATTCAGAACTATACTTAAACAGCTACAGAAAGAAAACAAACTAGACAAACAAACCTACAATCACCTCATACCAGCAGCCAGTATCAAACCACAAATGTATGGCACACCAAAAATACACAAACCTGGAGCACCACTAAGACCCACAGTAGACAGCATTGGCTCAGTAACCTACAACCTTTCTAAATTCATTGCCAATATAATGAAACCCCTACTAGGAAATACAGATTATCATTACGCAAACGCAAAACAATTGGCAAAGAACTTCAAAACATAAAGATTGGAGCAAATGAAATATCCATTTCACATGACGTAATATCACTATTCACTAAAACACCAGTAAAAGCTACACTACAAATAGTACATGAGAAGCTGACCGCAGATAATTCCCTAAAAAAAAAAACGTACAAAGCTCACAGCACAGGACATTTCACAATTACTCCATGTGATCGCCACTTCCACTCAGGTTAAACCATACAAAAAAACCTAGACAACTTCTGGTGCACCCTAAAGATAAGATTGAGCAAAACAACAAGTGCAAT
Organism: Oryzias melastigma; assembly: GCF_002922805.2. Lineage (NCBI taxonomy): Eukaryota > Metazoa > Chordata > Actinopteri > Beloniformes > Adrianichthyidae > Oryzias > Oryzias melastigma. The sequence continues at coordinate 7,636 of NW_023417159.1, read as the reverse complement.
GTCATCTACAAAATACCATGTAAGTCATGCGACAAAACATACATTGGAGAGACAGGACGAAAATTAATCACAACAAAAATGGAACACAGGAAGGAATGCGAAAAGGAAACGCAAAAAAGACTAACATGAGCAGCAAGACTACAGGCATCACAGGAGAATATTATAGCTGCAACAACAGACTACTGTAAAATAGAAAAACACATTATGGACTGGGAAAAGGCAAAAGTAATCTTTACTGAAGTAAACAAACATCAAAATCTACTCCCCTGCCCTGATAGAGAACCCTCCCCCCACCAGAGTGTTCTCCCCCCGCCCTGACAGAGAATCCTCCGCCCCCCTCCAACAGAAATCTACTCCCCAGCCCGGACACAGAGACCCCCTTCCCCCAACAACCACAAGAGTCTCTATCTCTAGCCATTACAGAGAGTCCCCTCTATGTGCTGAGTAGCTGCCAATGACTGTATAAGAAAATATTTTTTACAGTCAATTTTAGCTGCCTGAACCCCTCCCCTCGGTGAGAAGCTGAAGCCAGCCTACACCACATGCATTAAATGACTTGCCTTCAATAAATATCTACATGATTTAATGATATATTAAAAATGTATAACAGCAAGAATGATTGTTTTGACGAATATATGCCGTGATGATAGCTGTTCATGTTTTTATAAATGTTCAAGGGTTTTTAGCTATTTGTAGCCAGCTTGTGCTGCCTCTCCTATAGCGTAAGGAAAGCAGGGCCACTCCGTCCAGATTTCTTATGCTGCCAATGCGGAAAACTGATAAATTATCAACTTTGTCAACACCCTCTGGCCGCTCAAAAGATCACCGTATGCTGTTCGAACATGCAGTGGAACATGGTGCAAGTTTTCTCTACATGCTTGACAAAAAACGGTTACAGTTTGCAGATAGCATAAAAATAAGACAATGTGATAAAGACACAATTAATGATATTCATTTCTAGCCTTACTTTAGTAATTATCCACAGTTGGGCTTGTAAATGCTCTCAGGGACATACAGGGACTCTTACTAAGCCGATGAGAAAATTGTAGAACTTACCGTCCAAAGTCAAAACTCCGAAGTGATGCAGACAAAAGAAGCCTTGAGTCTTGAAAGACCAAAAATTCACCTCTCTGCTTGAGAACACAAAGCAAAGTGAACTCTGACCAGGGTGGACCGGCTTTTATCACCTCGTTCTCTGCCTGTTGACTATGTAAGTTGTTCACTCACCAGGATTGGCTGGGGTGTGTAGCTGTCCCCCTACCTTATAGTTTCGACCAATGGCTGTGTAAGGTGCTGAAATAAGTTCCTCCTTTTCTATGATACGCAGTGTAAAATGGAGGACCTCGTCCTTACCCTCCATGTTGTTGTCAAAACCCTATTTTGTTAAAGTTACTTTTTCATAATTAAAAAATAATATTGGTAATTTTTCCAGGACAAATGTTCATATATTCTTTGCTGATGAGACGGATCTAGTTAATTCAAGTAGAAATATAAATAATATTATAGGTTTTGGTCATGATGTGTTTTGTCATGTTTTGGTGAATTTAATCAATGTTCAGTTTCACTAAAACCCTGTCTCCTATATTTCAAATCCAACACTTCTGGCTCACATAATACATCTAAAGTGTTTAGTGCTTTTATTTAGTCCTTCTTCACTTTACATTTTATACAACAAACTCACATCTTTTAAAATCATAACAAAATTAGACTCTTAGCAACATTAAAATCACATCTTTATTAAAAGGTTTGTTTTCATGCAAATGACAGTGGATTGTTTCATCTATTTTCCTTAACCCTTTAACTGCCAGCTCAAACAAATAGCTGGGAACATTTTGAACACATCGTTCTAAATGTAGCTTGTGCATAATATTTACCAAGATATAGGAAGCCCCTAAAGGGACACATAAGAAAAAAAAACCTTAACCAAAAGAAATTAATAAGTTAAAAAAAAAAAAAAAATCTACTTACTACTGCTCCAACATATAGCAACTGATGCACGCGAGTTTACATTTTTTCTACTTTGGTATGTTTAAAAAAAGGTTTTTCCCAGTTACTATCTGACGTGGACCAGCTAGTAACCAGAAGATTATTTTTTTCCTAAAAATTGTACGTAAAGAAAAAGTTTAAATAGTAACTGATGTTCACCAGTTTCTATCTGAATCACAGCAGTCACGGTTTTAGGGTCACAGTTCGGATCATTTTTCCGATCAGTAAAAAAAAAAACGTGCAAAAAACAAGTTAAAAGCTAAATTAATTTTTAGAAACACTTTATATCGTATATTCAATAAGCATTCAAAGTACTTCACTTGGGAATCTCAGGGTAAGTCACGATAAGATGGATTTCACAAATACATCACTCACAATACTGGTGTATCTCCATATGGCAAATATTCAAAAAAACATTTTAATGGAGTAGATGGCTATTTGGATTATCCGTTACACCCAGGGGCAGATCTAGTCAGCCCCTGTTGGAGGTGTAAACGGAATATCAGGGGCAGAAACTTGGGCATACTAAATGGTTGTGGTGTAAAAATTTCTCAAGCCCTTAAAAAGCCCCCCTCTGATTTTTAACATCTGTCTTTTTCTTCTGAAAGAGAACAAATGTAATCAGAAACCATTTAGTTTTAGCATTTTTGAGTATTTCTCCTTTTAAATCTGTCAATCAAACTGTCACAGACAGAATGTGTGAATGAATGATCTTCTTTCCATCAACACCTCTTCTGCACATGCACTACACATCCACTAAACCTGGCTAGCATGTCTAGTTCATGTTCTGGAGAAGAGAAGATGGTATCTTCACATTGACTGCAGTCAAATGAGCCGCCGTTAACATTTCTGTGGTCAAATCAGCATCGCTGGATTTTTTTGTGTGAGTTTCATCCAATACTTACGGTAGCAGGACTGAGAACACTGGAAAATCTCCACCAGACTCCACGGAGCTTCTTGATGTGACCACGGAAATGTGAACGGCGGCTCATTTGACCGCAGTTGTAAAGGATTGTAAATAAATGAAAGAGCATTTTATGTTAGCTTTCAATATATTAACAGGAACTCTGCTCTGAGAAACCAATGATTGAATGTATTGATCATAGCAATGTCAATTAACATTGGAGAATCAGCTAAAAGAGTCTCTAGTAAACTGAAAGGAGATTTTGGAGGAAGTTCTGTCCATAAAGATCGTCACTTCTTGTCACAGTTGACATCCGGATCAGAAATGTATCTGCTTATTCATCTATGTTTGGTCTCTTTAGAACATCTTCTTTAGTTAGTAATTACTTAATTTAAGTCATTTGTATTAGCTTTTAAGTTTAGATTTGGTATCTTTTGAGTGTGTCTTGAAATATAATTTTAGGTATTTTTGTTGCTTTCCATTTAATTCTTTTAATATTGTTTTGCTATTTATTATTTTCTTTCTTTATTTTATGTATTAATTTATGTGACAGGGATATTATAGATTAAAAACAACTCCTGCCAATGCACCAGAGTTAGCTGGAGAGCCATAAAGTTAATCTAAAGTATATTGTATGCTGGCACACTTTCGAAAGGTGTCTTGGAACATGTAATTGTATTTTTTCTGAGACAAAAGCATGTTTTCTTTGCTGTACCTGTGTATAAATAAAATAGAGTTTATCAAACCAACTTTTATTTGACGTCATTATTGTAACATTTTCACTTCCAATGAAATCAATTAAATTGAATTGGTTGAACACAAAACACTTCTTATAAGACAAAGTGAATCATTTTAATTAATTGAATTAACTTATTATGAATTTAACTACAATAATTTGTGTACTAAATTCATTTTTTCCATTTACATTGACTAAAAATAGTTTGGTTGGACTAACTCAAATATTTTACAACGTGTACAATTTGAGTTCAGACTACACATATGGATTGGATGTAAAACTGCCCTTAATTAAACTAAGTCCATCCAATTAATGTTTTTTTTTTTAGTGTATGCTTGATTACAAAATAAAGTATATAAGTCACAGTCACCGCGGGGGGCTGGGTAAGAGCAAGGTGGGAGTTGGTTTTAGTCTGATGCCGTGTTTGATGAATAAGCAGGGGGTTGAGAGGTGTGGGTGCATTATAAGGTGTGTTGGTTTGAGACGATGGTTCAGGGGGGGTTGTGTAGACCTGGAAGGTTGGGGAGCTAAACCTATTGGAGAACATGTTCAGGTCGTTAGCACTTTCTTTGTCTTCCCCCACATCCTGTAGTCGTCTTCATGCCAGACCACACCTCTCTCATGTTGTTTTGTTGGAGTCTTGCCTCCCACTTTTTCTTGTATGTGCTTGTGCATTCCCTCTCTTAGCTGGTGCTGGGCCCTCTTCTGCCACTTTCTGTCTCCAGACCTGAAGGCCATCTTCTTCTCTTTCAGCAGGGCCTTTAGGTCACTTGTTACCCACGAGTTGTTGTTAGGTAAAAGCTGACAGTTTTTGAGGGCATGATGGTGTTCCACAGAACTTAATGTAATCTGTGATGCAGTGGGTCATGCTGTTGATGTCATGTCCATAGGGCAGACAGAGAGCATCCCAGCCTGCACAATCAAAGCAGTCCTGCAGAGTCTCCTCAGCCACTTCATCGCCTTCTTTTTTGGACAGACGCATTCTCCTGGCCATTGGGATACACATAGCAGAGAGCAGAACAAGGTTATGGTCTGATCCTCTTCAGGGGGGGACGGGGAGTAGTACTGCATGGTCCCAGTGCATTAGCATACGCAGATTAAATGTTTTGTTTGCACAGGTGGGGCAATCAACATACTGAGTACATTCAAAAAGGTATGTAAAACATCCAGTTGTCAAGGCACATTAAAATTCGTATTTTGATTTGTCAATGATTTAAGAGGGGGAAACAAATACAACAAGGCGGGACACTCATTAATTACATTTTGTATATTTTTCTGTTGAAATGAGTAGTTTACCTTTTATAATTCACTTAAAATTGTGTTGTAAAGGCAGTTAGCTTTGCTGTTCTAAATCTTAACTCTGGAAGAAACTATTCAAATTTTTGGCCCTGTCACCATCTTTTCAAACGTCACGGTGAAAAAAAAAGGGTCTTTTGAATCAATAATTTAACACTATAAGTAGCACTTAAAAAGTACAATTAGATTAAATGTGTCAGGTCTTTGTTGTAAAGTGTCAGGTTCCTTGTGTTCCGAATTTGTTATTTTTTTAATACAGATTGGCTGACGGACTATAAACTCTGGGTCTCTTGAGAGAGATCAAAAGACATCCTGCCCTATTCACAGAAGTGGTGATGAGAAACAATGCAACAAAGAATTTAAAAATGAAGAATCAAAGAACACTGAAATTTAATTCAAGTCTGTTACAATGGAGTGCTTGACAAACCGAGACGCCATAGGTGCTCACAGAAATTGTCCCTTTCTTGAGGCGGATTTTTATAAGAGAGAAAGAAGAAGAATACAAAAAAATAAAATACAGGGTGAGCACCCTTGCTCTAAGGTGGGTCTGTAACCTGTGGCTCCAGAGACGCTTGTGGCTTTTTTGTATCCCTTCATAGTTGATCTCTGGCTTTAGGCTTGTGCAAAAAAAAAATTAGTTGTTAGTTTCTTTTCACATTTCTGTTTTTAATCATGCCACAAAATGAACACAATTTATATCTATCTTAAAAAATACACTGCAATAAAAAAAAAAAAAAAAAAACAAGACTTTGCTGCTTTGGTCAGGAGAAAACAAGCAGAAATGGCTCTTTTTTCTATTAAAGATTGCATCCATTTAGAAACAGATTCATAACCAATGCAGACAAGTTTACAAAAGAACAAGTGAAAAGCAAACCTAAAGACAACAATCCCCCATCTAAAATACCCTAGCAAAATACCTAGCTTTGTTATTTTATTGAATCTGTTCTGGTTATTGTCAACAAATTATTCAACACACTATAAATATTAATCAACAACATGAGCATTGCCCCACCTTGCCCATGCCTTAGATACACCCCTATGTTTTGGGGGAAAAAAAATATGTTTCAGTTAGTACTGGTAAGCACTCATTGACCAGACTTTTTTGATATGATAAAAGAATGAAAAATTCCGGAATGTAACAGATGCATATCAGGTAGTAATTGATGTGCCCTTGTCACTAATCAACCTTTTTCTTTTTAAATTTCTTACACTGACCCAATTACTTTATAGAAAGAAACATTTTTTTTGTTCCATTTTTTTTTCACCATGTCTCTTTAGAGCCTCCATATCAAGGCACTGAGCATCAACAAATACCTTTTACTGTTTTGGGTTTTTTGGGTTGTTAAAGGTTAATCTGGGTGTTTTGCTGATAGATAGTTAAACTCCATGAAGAAATATTTTCAGACAAATGTACAGTATGTATTAATTTACTTATACATACATTTGAATCAAAAACAAAACTAAAAATATTCCCTCAAGCATTTCAGAGTTCCTTAATTTGAAGAAAAGATTACTAAACCGTTATTTTATTGTGTTGGGAGAAAAACACAAACTGATATATTTGTCTGTACTATATTTTTGTTCCTTTTCTCTGGGCTTTTCCTAGCTTAAAATAAGGTGGTGGTCGTGTCTAACTGCGATCTC
>NW_023417159.1:0-1063 GCF_002922805.2 Oryzias melastigma | reverse complement strand
TACCCCCCCCCCCCCAACCCCACCCCTCCTAGTCAAATCTAATTTCCAAATCAACTTTGGAAACTTGGACAAACTACAAGTAGTTGCATGTTGATATCTGCAAGGACTTAGCAAATACAAGGCCTCATATAAAAGTAGCTAATTCTTTTTAAGTCACCACCAGAGGGGGCAGTCGAGCTAGTTTTCAAGTATTTTTTACAAGACTTGTGTAACAACTTATATCTTGAGTTTTATGCAGCTAGGTGAAGTACTTACATATATTTAGACCAAAACACAATTGCATGTTACAAGGGTATGTACCAATTTTCATGAAGTTTGGTGAAACTATGTTGAATAGGACCCAAAAACATGTTTTACGAAAAATCTAAGTAGACGGAAGTGGGCGGTCCTTGAGGCAACTATTTTTCCTAGCATCCAAGAAAGCTCTGAGAAAAGAAAGAAAAAATTTTCGTCATACGGCGTACAAATGCCAACCCAAAACGTGTTTTGTACTACCATTGACCACATGGTGGCGCTGTTGTACTAAAGTTGTTACAGCTTATAGAACTTGTGAGAACATTGTATGTCAGAAAGTCTTGTACGAATACCTTGAGTATTCTTTGAGATATAAGCTTTCAAAACTTGGTCCCATTGACTTCCCATACAAAAAAAGCATAAAAATATTAATATAAAATCATTCATAATACCGATCACTAAGAAAAGTAATAGCACACTATTCCCAAGACCTTCTGTACGACCTTCACGCCAAGTGTCATCCACGTAGCTCAATTACTTTTGGAGATATTACACAAAACACTTGGAAAAGATTGTAGCGCCACCTACGGGAATATTGTTGTCAAAGTTGATGTATTGACTTATCTTAGATTGTGGAAGCAGTTTTGAAAATTTGGTGAAGTTACGTGACACTCCTAAGGAGCTGCAGCATCGCAAACATTACAATCTCTCCCGTCTAATTTGCATAACGTGTTCCGCAAAAACGGTACGGAACTGTGGAAAACAGATATTACCACTGGAAATGGGTGGTCCAATTTACTTTAATATTTTTGAATCACGACGTAGTCAA
>NW_023417158.1:38326-39780 GCF_002922805.2 Oryzias melastigma | reverse complement strand
GTGATCTGCCAGTTACCTGTTCAGGTTGTAGCCCCTCCCATCACGAATTTACCTCTGGGATGAGCCCCTCCTAACAGCCAAAGTGAAGCTGAAGCGTGTGTCTCAGAAACTTTATCTGGGAACTTTTGACAATAAAAGAGCTTCTGAGATGTTTCAGAGTTCCAAAGGTGAGAAAAAGGTTTTGTTTGGATGCTTGAAAACAGGAACATGATCTTTGTGTACATGGAGTTCTGTTGAAGGATTTGGAGGAAGTTCTTTAGGAGATCAAAGACTAGAACCATCTTTGTGTGTTCACTAGAGACGAACCGTCACAGTTCGTCCTCATCTTTGAACAGAGTGAAACACTAGGGATGTGATGATTAATCAACATATCGATGAATCACTTTTTATTCCAACGATCCAGTCAGATCGCTCTGTCTGAGGCAAGATGTTAATCAAACCTTCCTACACCAGTATACAGTTAGTTCGACATAAAAGAAGTTGACTATATGGAAATAGAAAAATTCTGTTTGGATTGAAACATGGTCGGTTTATTTTACTACAAGATAAAAAAAACCATCACACTGGAAAACACACGTGTGATGCAGCAAAAACTAATCAACCATCATTCAAGTCCAATGAGTGGAAACACTGCACTTACAAAGTCATGTGACCACACAGTGTGGTAGAATGTTTTAATAATGAATATTCTGATGTGGAAAAACAACTTTATCAAACCAAAATGTGAACGGATTTGACATTCATTCTTGTTTGTTTGTTCACATATTTAATTGATTATCTTGAAGAAATACAAGAATCTGGAAAACTTCAGCTGAACTGTTCAGTACTAGATAATTATCTCTGAGTCTCACTGCTGGAAGTTTGGATAAAGATGTTCTGGATCCATTTTAGGTCAGTGAATCGGATCAGAATGAACCAAATTCAATTATGAATTTGGTCAGCAACCACACTCTGATATGTATCGAAATATTGTTCAAATGAAGTGTTACACACCTAATAAAAAGCAAAGCTGTATATCTGTGTTAAAGCACTAACTGTGCATCTGTAATGTTATTCAGTTTGAGTTAAAGTCTGAAAACAATAAAAAATATTCCACTTTGTTGTTTAGCTCGTCTGTGCAGTCAGTTCAAAGAAATGCTCTCCTCTTGGTCATTGTCGATTCTCTTGGTCTGAAGACGTGGAATAGATTATGAAAGAAAGTCATTTTGATTTAAATGCAAGAGATAATGCCCAGCGAAGCATCAATTCTCAGAATTGAGTAGATAATGTAGAAGTCTGATGTTATACACATTAAGCATGATTTCACATGGATATCCACCTCATACTGGTTGTTACTGTGGTCCCACAAAAGAGGTCAACTCAGGTCATGTCATCAGTGGTGATTCCCTCCACCTCCATATAAATCACTCCCACCCTGCTTCACTCCCCGCCGGAACGTCTATCCCGATGACCAA
>NW_023417158.1:21600-23338 GCF_002922805.2 Oryzias melastigma | reverse complement strand
GAGTGTTGGAGACTTCTCCATCTCCAGTTGGATGGAGGATGGAGGCCCCTGTACCATCAGAAAAGGGTACTTGCATTGCTCATTGAAACAACTCTGTCACAGAGCCCATGAAGCTGGTGCGATCAAGCCCGCTATGCTAGCCACCGGCCAGAGTCCAGAAGAGCTGGCGAGTGCTCTCTATGCTGCCCTGCAGGGATTTGGCTGTCCGTCAGATGGAGAGCTCCATTTTTATTTTTATTTTTCCTGTCTCGGGTTAATGCAGGCCAGAAATTCCTCAAAGTGGACTACTGACAGACGGAAATGTTTAAAATAGCTGTCAGTACACGACACCGGGAGAGACTCTGAATGGTCTGGTGAACCCAGAGACGATGACATGCTTACCAGCGCCTCAGTACAGCTCTCCAAAACATATAAGTCCAAGCTACTCGCTTAACATCATCCATGTTTTCTGTGATGTGGCAACAAATGAAGTCCAGAAAAACGTTGGCGTTTGCTCTGCAGCTGGGACTTCAAGACATTGAGCAATAAATTTAATGTGCATCAAGAGAGAGGCTCCAGATGCAAATTTGACGCACAAATTCCATCCAGTGTGAAAGCCCCATAAGGCAAGCTGGGTGGATGAAACTCAGAAACTGTGGAGTCGTGTTCCTCTCAAAAGTTGTACCAAAGGACCTGCTTGATCCACAGGGAAGGTCTACATCTGGTTAAATGCTGACTGGAGAATTCTTTTCTCAATTATAAACCATTAAAAATGGAAAACAATGACAAGTCTATGACTGACAATGGAATTAATGAAACACAACTACTATTTCAGCACTTCAGAAGACAAGAAGGTTGCTTACTCTTCGTCAATGCTCACATCTGGGACCCAGACGAGTGACTTTAGGATCGTCAGTTTGTCGATCCCGCAGAAGTCCGAAGGATTCCAGGTCAGGAATTCATTTTTCCAGCGCTGATTAATAAAAAGATGACAAACATTAGAATCATTACAACACTGAGTCAGTGGAGTCCCTGTTGAAAAGTCTTACGGTTTCTATCCAGATTTGGCTGGTGACCGTCTGAAACTTCTCATCCTGCAGACAAGCACAAGTTATGGAGCTGGCAAACATCCCTCCTGCTGTTAAACGGGAATTTCCAGAAGAAACTTTTGACTTGGCCCACTCTAACCCCTGATCTTAAACCTTAGGAGTTCAAATCTAGTGGCTAACGAGTCATAAAGGTTGTACACTGACCAGCAGAATCTTTAACTGAGACACTCACCACATCCATGATGCCATACATCACCATGTCTAAGGAGACTTTTGAGGTTTGGTTCCAGCTGTGCACGGGTCTCATGATCTGGAGAACTTGACTGGACGTTGTAAGGTTCAAATAGTTCAGCAGACCATAATATGAGCAGTTTGAGAGATGAGTGCCTGGAATGCCTGCATGGATCCAGTTTGAGTTAAATGAAAAAAATCTGATTTAAAGAGACAGTAAGGGTCCTAACTCACCAAACGCCAGGAAAACGAGCATCCAGAGAGCCGCCATGGCCGAGTGCTTCAGCCTCAGCCGAGGAAAAGCCTTTATAGGGATCCAGCTGTTTACTGAAGAACACCGTACAAAAGTGAAAGATGGATCTGTTTAATCAAATCATTGAGGAGTAAAGAATGTTCTTTGTGTTCTGACCTTTGAAAGACACACGACCCGACCATTTCTATTGTGGTTCTGCAGCTGCAGTTAAAAGTCAACATCTCCA
>NW_023417158.1:20362-20595 GCF_002922805.2 Oryzias melastigma | reverse complement strand
ACTGTATTACTCATGTCAGACTTCTATAAAGAAGAGCCCTCTGCATGTGCCTTTTTCAGGTCGTAAAGAGGAGGTGGTAGTTACCAGGTTGAAATTGGGTCATTGTGGTCTAGCTGCTTTTTTATTTACAGTTCATAGGCATGAATGTGGGGAGCGGGAAACGGTGCCTCATGTGGTTTTTAGTTGCAGCAAATATGATGCTGAAAGGCAGGTGTTATTTATGCGACTCAGTA
>NW_023417158.1:18745-20087 GCF_002922805.2 Oryzias melastigma | reverse complement strand
TTGTATTTGCCTTCGATACAACTCCGAGCAGTCTTTTCCATTTGCCTTATTGTGTTCTGACCTCTGCCTGTCTTCTAACTCCCTGCCTCGCTCCTTGTCTGACCTTTTTTAAGCCTGAATCTTTGACCTCACCTTGCTTGTGCCCTTGTCGGATCTTCTGTCATTTAAAGCTGTTGCATATGGATTGCAGCCTCCTCGTTACAACAGGTATGCTGCCCAAAAATATTTTTAATGACAAACAAATTAAACAAAGTTCACTTGAACAAACGTCACAGCACGTAATAAAACTCAGGTTCTTGCACTCCTTGATCTCTCATCTTTTGGTTTGGCCCCAAGATCCTGCCCAGACAATAAGTTGTAAATTAGATAAAAACTTAAATAACTGACATATTGTTACCACACTGCTAGCGACTTAAACAAATGAATTGAACTACTAATAATACAGAAAAAGAAAAAAAACACAACAGAATAACTCATTCCCCTCCCTATGGAATCCAGGTATTAGTACGGGTGTAAAGGATCACGGATAATCTGTGATCCATATGGATCAGGAGCCACGGTTCGGCACATGTACCGCGGACCACCCCAACCCCCACCCCCGTGCGTGCACACACCTCGCGCTTGCATAATTTAAATCAATTGTCCGTTCACTTCGAATGGAATTTGAGTCAAATTCATGTACATCTTTGTTTTAACAAGCCTTAAAGTAGATGCTTCATGGTTATCTTAAAGTCTGTTCACCTGATGCTCCCACTGTGTGTGGGAGGAGCTTCCATCAAAAACTCAGTTTATTTAATTTTAAGTACTGATTAAAAGCATTGTCTGGGGGACGTAGAATAGAGTTAAGAGCAGCAGCTGTCCCGCACAGGAGAAAACTGCTGCTCCGCAACAGGAACAGCTGTCAGGGGATGATAGTATGGCAAGCCAAAGGGATCATAAATTGCCAGGAAAAGGGGGCACAGTAGTGCCATGTTTTACCGATAACAATTATTATTTTAAATATTTAAATGTTCCAACAGTTAGTTTAAAAAAAACAATGAATTCCCCAAAAAAATGTGTTTTTATTTGTGATTTAATTTGGACATTAGGGGGTGGGGCAAAAATGCTTGTATTTTAAGGAGTACTGAAGATAGATTTGGTCTAAAGACGTAAATGTAATCAGAAACAACATGTTTTAGCATTTTGTTTGTGTTCAACGTTTTAACAAATAGACCTCAATGAGTAAATGTTTTTATGTTACATATATAAATAGCCCACTGTGTGTGTGGGGTACTTTATATTTTTTATTAAATATATGTTTTGAAGCTTTTCCAAAAATTAATTTAGATTTTATCTTGTTTTT
>NW_023417158.1:17049-18735 GCF_002922805.2 Oryzias melastigma | reverse complement strand
AGCAGTAGCTCCATCCCTCTGGAACTCCCTACCTCTCAGCCTCAGATCTGTTGACTCAGTGTTTTCTTTTAAAAAGCAGCTAAAAACGCATCTTTTTAAAATTACTTTTTCTTAACTCTGTTTATGTCCTGTTTTTATATTTGGTTTTACTTGTTTTATTCTGTGTTTTACTGTAAAACACTTTGTGGTTTTTATCTCAAAAAGTGCTATATAAATAAAATTTATTATTATTATTATAGAGGTGTTAGGAACGCAGGAGGATGTCCTTCAGGCTGTCTAGGTAGGAAGATGCAGGAGGTAAAGGTGCTGGGGCAAGACTCACAGATTTAAAAGGTCCAGTGCAGGGGATTATCAGAGACAGATTCACAGGTCAGTCAAGAGGTTCACATGAACAGGGTGTTGCTCCAAGGAAGGCTTGAGACAAACTGACAGAGACTGGAAGGCAGCAGCTCCTAATAAAGGGAGGTAAACAGGTGTTCCTCATCACCTGATCAGCTCCAAACAGTCTGTGGATGAGGAGGGACTGCAGCCATGACATTAACACATTCTTTCTGATACTATTTTCTTTTTTAAGATATTTTTTCTTTATCACCAGTTATTCAAGTTATTAGCTGACCAATCAGATGCCTCAGTAAAAGCATGTGGCTCCCACTGGTCCCGCCTCGTCTGATTGGTTGACAGTACTTCCTCTAAAAGCGTGACTCAGACCGACTCGGACTAATCGCTGTCGACTGGTTGCAATCGCAGTAGACATATCAGGAAGTGAAGGCGAAGGCTCTGGTCTGATTTTACGAGCGTGGAAGGTAATGCATTTCCTATAGGGGACCGCAACGCATGTTTTGTCCAGTTTAATTTAGACGGTCTATGGATGCAAATCAATTAATCAATTTTATCGGCCCAGCCCTAATTATTGCTGGATATATTCAGCTGGGAGGGCTTCTGCAGAAAACCTTCTGTGCTCTCTCCGTTGTAGCTTTGCTGTCTGTTGGAAACATCCAGAATAATTTTTTCTTTTTCTCTTTTCTCTGGAGATGGAAGGTAGTGAAAAATGGATGGAATAAAGTCCGGACTCATTGGATTATCACTCTTTCTTCCTATAGAATAAATAAAGATTTCAGTAACCTTATTTTGATTGCTACATTAGTGCTTACTAATTTAAACAGGACATTGTTTCCCCACAAATTACATGCCATGAACTGTGGTTTCACACCAGAGTCAATGTGAAACCGCGATTATAGCATATAATGAAAGTAAGTAAGTTTTGTACACGGTAGCATCCATGATATACAGTGATCGCTGCACAAACGGGATCCGACCGCTGGAGGGTCCCATATACAGTCTTGTTTTGCTCGCTCCTGGCTCTTCTAATGGCGCCGATCCACTTAGCTTGCCTCTCTGCATCTTTAGGAATGTGATAAAAAGATGTACCTTTCATTTTTCCACGTCTATTTGTACAATCTGGGGCGCAACAGTGAGCCTCTTTCACTGTGGCAGTCAGCCAATGTAATTAATTGGGCGCAATTCCTGCCAAAATGGTGGCACCTTGAGGGAGACGCCTCCCTGAGACATCATCTCCCAGAGTTCTACACTAAATGTAAATAGTTGCAAAGACATACTTTGTCATGTTATGTGAGCTGATATTGCATTTATTGTTGAAGAATAGTCAGTTATTAGACATTTGGGACC
>NW_023417158.1:14783-17017 GCF_002922805.2 Oryzias melastigma | reverse complement strand
AAGACATGTGCAATACTCTTACCAATACTTACCAGTGCAATATGTGCAAACACTCAGGGTATTGTGCAATGTTGATTTTCTGCATTATTTATCATTTTTTGTAATGCATATTTAGCTATATTCAGTCTATTTTACTCTATATTCAGTCTATTTTACTTTATGTTGCTATTCTATTTTATTTTACTTTATTTTGTTATTCTATTTGACTTATTTTGTATTTTACTGTTGTACGGACGCTGGTACTTGAATTTCCCTGAGGACCTCCTAAGGGATTAATAAAGTATTTTCTATTCTATTCTATTCTATTCTATTCTATTCTATTCTATTCTAACAGGAGATCAGAATCAACAAAACTGAAGAAAGCACAAAGGTCTCGATAGCAAGAAATGGTGTTTTAAATTTTAAACTTTTTGTTCAACCTTCTGGTTAAGTTCAACAGTAACATAAACAACATAAAAATCACTGTTGCTTTAGATCATTTAACTACAAAACCTGAAAATGTGTTTCCACTATCAAAATTCTTCAACATTTTATGCTCTAAGCATTACATGTTAGTGCAAAGCCGGTATAAAAAAGTGGCTTGTTGCCACGTTGATTACATCCGAACTTCACTGATGTGATAGGGTGAGTATCTCCGTTTCAGAATCCACCAGAATTACATTAATTGCATCAACTGTTGAAGAGTTACCATAACCAAAATAATATAAGCAGTGCTATTTTGTATTTTTCAGAACTTGTGTCAGTGAGCGGAACTTGAGTCTCAGTTTTTAAATGAAAAAAAAGCACTTGCGAGTTTTACTTTGAAAACAAGAAGCTTCACCGACAGTTTAGTAGCACTGCTTTGTCTTAGGTTATAAACTTAAAATCCAAAGATATTCTGAATTTCAGAGCAATAAGTATATTATCTCCAAATAATATTTACGCTACACTCTACTATATTTATAAAGATTGTGAATCCTGGACGTTGTGAACATTTGTACTCGAATTCTCAGGAGTAGATTGTGAGTATCCAAGCACTCAGACACTCGTTACAGCCCAAGTACCTGTACTGGGTTAGGATAATGGTGCCATCCGCATCCCGGTACTGGATCTGTTCCAGAGGTTGAGGACCCATAATTTAATGGGAACAGCCAGCACATCAAAAAACGACGAGTTGGGGACACTCACAACGTCAATATTTGACGTGGAGGGGTCCTTAACCAAACGCCAATATGTGACGAGTTGGTGGTGAGAATGTGTCGTTGGGACCCACTTGTCCCAAAAGCCAAAATTCCATGAAGTTCTATGGAGGAAAAAGAAAACAGCTAATACCCAGTCATTACATTGTTCTTGCCAACACTATTTTTATTCATGATATATTTTTTTATCGCAAGTTGTTCAAGTTGTAAACTGACCAACCAGATACCTCAGTAAAATAATGTGGTGCCTGCTGGCCCCCACCTCGAATGTTTGATTGACAGATTCTCCTGAGCCCGCGCTCAGTGGAAGGGGTGTGGCTTTTCAACAAGCTCACCCCTGATTATCAAGAATGGTTGCCATAGAAATGTTGACTCACATCGACTTGACTCTGCTTACTAACATCGTCTGATTCCAATATGGCCCAGTCCATATCATGGAAAAATGGCTACTGAACTGACTTCATTTTGTTAAACCGGAGGTAATGCATTTTCTATGGGTGATGACACAGGCATGTCGTCCATCTCTATATACTGTCAATGATACTAACTTGAAACGCCTCATTTTTTTATAAACTACAAAATGTAGTTTGTCATTTTTAACAGCAATATAACTTAATCTATTTTTTTTCTTTTGGAGTTGAAGGGTTTGTCTTGACTTTACAAATATATAATCTAATCTCAGCAGGTAGACAGAGCCACAAAACAGGTAAAACATCTGAGTTTGTGTTTCTCAGAAACCAGAGTTTCAATAAAATACTGACTGATGCAATAACGGGGAAGAAAGGTAAACCATATCATTTAGCAAAAATAACCAAAACAAAAAAAAAATATTTAACAAAATCTGGAAACATTACAAAAAGAAAATAATTCAAAAGAAATTCCAAACACGATATAATAAATATGTGTTTTTTATTGTAATGTAGCACATTTATTCTTACTTTTCATATTTATAAAAGGTTGGCGTATGATAGACAGCCTATTCACTCAAAAGTGAACTTTGTAGAATGAGTTAATGTTCCAGGAATGCAGTAGATGATATCTAGCCTCAGAGGCCAA
>NW_023417158.1:2772-13674 GCF_002922805.2 Oryzias melastigma | reverse complement strand
TCCAAATTTGGCTCCTTTGGATTACTGTTGTAAATGTCCCTTGAATTGTAACTGGTGCAGCAGGTCACTTATGATAGAAGACTCTTCTCAAGAGTGACTCTAATCCTATTTTAAAGTCTCACTCCGATCATCTTTTGATCTACCCACTGGTCTTTTAATTATCATTATGCCGTTTTTAGAGAAAAAAAGAAAAAAAAAACCTATGTAGTTTCTGGAACATAGTTTATGCAGAGCAGCAGTATTTTGTTGGAATTTGATTTTCAATTGCGGGCGGGACAGTTGATGCATAGTAATCCTCCCCCGATATCCCATCAGCCCTCTGTTTATATTGTTTTCTGCAAGCTTACAGCCTGGCTAGCTTACAGCATTAGCGCAACAAAAATGTTGCAGAATATTGGAGCTCAGCAGCCATACAGCTTTTAGCCAGACAGTCAAGAAAAACAAAGACACACATGGATCTAATTGTTTACACTTGGATGTATGGGAATGGAGTGGAGCAGGGAGCTTGTAACCAGTCAATTGTGGGACCTATGTCACTACCCCAGGTTTTTTCTAGCTACTGTCTTACATCTGCTACTCATTCATGGAGGTATGAATAAAGAAATACACAGAAATGCAATTTTAACCTTAATTTCTGTCATTAGAAAATGCTACAACAACATGTTAAAAACACAATTTTCATCAGAGCGGGTCTTTAATTACTTTCTACCACTTTAACAGGTTCTGTTTGTCTTATCATCCAGCCTATCAAAAATACAGGAAAATAAAAATACATTTAAAAGCTGTAGAATGCATTGCCACCCACACAAGAGAGTTAAAATCACAAGCAATAACTTCCGTACATGAACAAAGCAAAGAGCAGCACACAGCCCTTATTTTTATTAAAAGTTGTTTCATACTAGTAAAACATATTTTATTCCTTTTGGAATTTGACAAAAAAAGTTATTATTGTTTGTTTTCTGTGTATATTTAGCAGGACAATATTTTTGACACATTTGTAATGCAATAAAATATTAGATTCACTGAAAAAGCCAAAAGTCAAGAAAGTAAAAAGACACTTGATTTATTGTCTGTCTAGCAAGGAAAATAATATTATGAAAAATGTTATAATAATCTTAGTTTAAGAAAATATGTCTTGTTGACTATAATTTTTGACTTAAATTAGAAATCTTCATAAGACAACACCTTAAAAAGGGATTGAATCAATTAAAAACATTTCTGCAATTTGTTACAGATATAAATATGACTTTTTATCAAATTATATTTTTGAGTTGTGTCAACTACTGACCCAAAATTTTAATTTGATGAAAACTAAAGATTTTGAATGTAAAAAAATACAAAAATATTGTTAATTGATCTGTTGTTTTATTTATTATTAATATATTTTTTTTAATAACTGCCAGTGGAGTCAGAATTCTTCATTTATTTCCATTTTTGTTTTTCCTGTTTTTAATTTTGACCAGGATTATGCACATAGTCCTTGTATGTGTACATATGCTTAGTTTTTTTAACACAAAANCTTTTAAGGAATCATAAAACCTTTTACTGAAATGTCAGACAACTCACATAGTATCTATGTTTCTCCAAAAAATATCAGGCACTTTCATTTAATTAATTTTCTTTTGATAAAATGTAAATTTAACATTTCCTGTTACCAACTTGAACTTACAATAACTTCAACTAAATGTGGAAAATGTTGTTTTATTCACAGGATTGTAAATGTTTGGGTTTCAAAGGATGATCCCTTTGTGACATAAAATACACATAATTATTGTTCTGATGTGAGAATTGTTTGCACAAATTTACACAAATGTGTGAAAAAGTTTGTGTTACTTTGAAAAGAATTTCATAAGACTAAAAGACAAAAACTTATTGTATGTATGCATTTTACTGAGACTGGGCTCCTTATACATCTATAGTATTAAAAAAAAAACACAACAACAGAACGGAAAACAAAAAAATCAACTAACATACACATTAAAAAATTGTTAACGACAAATTATCAAGAGGAAATGGACCTGTGGGTCACAAAAAGAGGAATAAATTAACATTGAATCTGGATGAAAACAGGTTTTAAATTTGATAGAAAATGAATGTATTTATTTCAAAATTGAACATTTTGGAGTTTTTATTTTAAAAATGAGGCTTTCATTCTCATTTTAGTGCCAATTCCACCGATGAGTTGATGAGCTTCAGTGAAAAAGGCAAAGGCTGCGTTCGTGTGGTGTTGGAAAAATGACTCTCCGACACGGAGCATTTAAAAAAACAAAACTAATCTTCCAAAACCACATGAATGCAGAATAACTTCCTGCACCTAAGCAAGAGTCAATGTATTTGTAGATCACTATCTATGGGAGCACAGCAGAAAATCAAACATTGATAAGGTTATCAATAGGATTTGTTTGGCGGGCCGCGATCGGCCCCAGTTTGCCCTCCCTTGACTTAAAGGATAACTATCACTCTTTAGCTAAGATAAAATGAGATACATTGAATGAAAAATAAATTACAAAATTTTACTGAATTTCTTTTTTAAAGTTTATTTTCTTCTTTTTTACAGTGCTTCACTTCTTTTTAATCTTTATTATTCTTAAAGCCTTTAGAGCTTTTTGTGTTCGTATACATAAAAGTTAATTAATAGATCGATTGATTAGCTGGTCGGTCAGTTGAGGGATTGAAGAGCAACATTTAACAGTCTTTAGGTTCACAGTTAAAATGACATGATTGACAAAGAGAGGTATTCTGATTGTTTTTGTAGGGATGAATGAGTTAAAAATTACAGGAAAGAGGAAAGAAAAACGAGTATTACAGTAAAATTTGACATTTTAAAATTCTCAGAAATAAAAAAAGAAAAAACTTACAAAGTTGTGATTATTATCTACTACTTACTGTCATTATTACATAATCTGATTTATTTGAATTCTATCAACTAAATTGGAGAATAACAACTCAATATAAAATAATTGGGTTTAAGGTTTCTCGTTTGATTTGCGACGTCTTGAAATAAATTTGGTTTTACATAAAATACCTGCTTTGAAACTTTGCGGTATCATTTGAAATGATTTTAATATAAGTAAATGAAGATCCAAGCAGGTGAAACAAAACATTTATGATTTAGTGGAAAGCTAAAAGTGTCCATCAGAAACGGATTAAACAGCAGTCAGCTGAGCCTTTGTTAACAAACCTTTCATCACTTCCTGTAAGCATGACTGAAAAACAACAAAAGCTTGTGTTGAAAAAATGTACCAATCGAGACAGTAAAACCAGTTTGTTATTTCCAGGAGCTGAATGTAAAACAGGTTCATGACATCACTGAAAATTGTTTAAGAGATGACGGAGCAGAAAGTCCTGCACCGCTCAGATTCTGAGGAGTTTGCAGGACTTTTATTTTGAAGGTAGCAGTGGAAGACAGTTGACTGTAAAACTCAGCACCTCTGAGTTTCTCAACCACCTGAACTGCCGCCATCCCAAAGATTATAAACTTGGCATAAATCAAAGAGTGATGTTTCATTCTGTTTTGTTTCTCTGTGTTTTCTTCCAGAGAGTGTGGCTCAGCTTTCTGGTGAGTAAAAGTTTTTGATCAAAGTTATCAGCTTCTTATGTTTCTGTTTTTTCAAAGACAATTAGAAACACTGACAGTCTCTGGAGTCCCAAAGTCACCACAAAAAAAAGAAAATTAAATTTTGAAACATAATCACAGTAAGAAGGTAAATGAGAAAATGTGTGGGATGAGGACATGTTTAAGGCTTCCCAACCCTGATTCCCAGTCATTCTGTTGAAGACAGACATTTAGGCCAAATCCCAATTCTTCCTCTGCCGCTCCAATTGGAGGAATATTTTGAGGGGGTAGGTTTGTCCAAAATTTCTCAAGGGATATCCCTCTGTTCAAACACAATGCATTATGGTCTATATCAGGGGTAGGGAACCCTGGTCCTCGAGAGCCAAATTTCGTATGTTTTCCAATATACCCTGCTCTGGAATGTTCTTATTGGCTGGAGACACCTGAACCAGTAATTGTTTGAGGCCCTACTCATGACTGATTACCTGGTTCAGGTGTGTCCAGCCAATAAAAACATGCCAGTACAGGGTATATTGGAAAACATGCGGGAAGGTGGCTCTCGAGGACCAGGGTTCCCTACCCCTGGTCTATATCCACCAATGTAGTGAGCATTAATGAACAGCTTTTTTTTTTATTATTATTATTTTGCAAAGACTTCTGGTAAATTTCTAGGGCACTTGATTATGGAATTGGCTGTTCTCATTAAATCCTGGGTCCCCAAACTCCGGGGCACAAACCAGTACCGGGATGTGGAGCGCACCGGTGCCCTAACACAATACCAGTATCCTAACCCTACCTGGTAGTTTGCGTCCAGTACTGCATCCAAGCCTGGTTCATGCATGGTTCCGGTACTGGTTCAGGTCCAGCACCATGTTAAGTAACGCGTCCTGTGCCGGGTTAGAGTTAACGTACCTGTACTGGGTTTGGGTACTAGTACTAGACGAGTACCGAAGACCAGTCCGCGTCCAGTACCCCATCAGGTACCACATCCCAAGAGCTCCGGACCCTTGATTTTACAAACAGCCAGCACATCAAAAAACGGCAAGTTGGGGACACCCAAAACGTCAAAAAGTGACGCAGAGGGGTCCTTAACCAAACGTCAATATGTGGCGAGTCGGGGGGGAGAATGCGTTGTTCCACCACACCCCAAAGGTGATCTATTGGGTTAAGATCTGGGGACTGTGGAGGTCATTAGAGTCCAGTGAACTCATTGACATGTTAGAGAAACCAGTCTAAGATGATTCCAGCTTTGTGACATGGAGCCTTGTCCTGCTGACAGTAGCATCAGAAGATGGTAGTCTGTGGTCATAAAAGGATGGACATGGTCAAAAACAATAATCAGATAGACTGTGGTGTTGTAACCATGCTCAATTGGTACTAAGGGACACAAAGTGTGCTAAGAAAATATCCACCCCACTACTATGCCACCACCACAACACTAGGCAGGATGGAGCCATACTTTCATGTTGTTGGCATCAAATTCTGACCCCACCATCCGAATGTGGCAGGGGAAATGGAGACTCATCAGACCAGACACTGTTTCTCTATCTTCTAGAGTCTGTGTCAATTGTAGCCTCAGTTTCCATTTTTTTTTTGCTAGCAGGAGTGACACTCAGTGTGGTCTCCTGCTGTTTTAGTCCATCTGCCTCTAGGTTGGACGTGTTGTGCATTCAGAGAAGCTATAGCTCTTCTACAGACCTTGGTTGTAGCCACTGGTTATTTGAGTAACTGTTGTCCTTCTATCAGCTGGAACCAGTCTAGCCATTCTCCTCTGACCTCTGGCATCAACAAGACCTTTCTGCCCTCAGAACTGGACATTTTCTCTTTTTCTGACCATTCTCTGTAAACCCTAAAGATGGTTGTGGGTGAAAATCGCAGCAATCAACAGTGTTTGAAATACTAGCATGTATGGCACCGACATGCCATGTTCCAAGTCACCTCAATCCCGTTTCTTCCCTGTTCTGATGCTCAGTCTGAACTGCAGCAGATCGTTTTACTTGATCATGTCTACATGCCTAAATGTATTGAGTTGCTGCCATGTGATTGATTAGAAGTTTGTGCTAATGAGCAATTGGACATGGTGTACCAAATAAAGTGGCCAGTGAGTGTATATATGAAACAAACTTTTGAGCAGACCAAATAAAATTGAAACAAATGTGACAGGAAACTTGAAACAACAAGCCTTTGGAATTTTGTGAGAGATCTATGAGGTCCAGCAGTTTTTGAGTCCACAGAAACTAAACCAGCAGTTTTTCTCTGCAGTTTGTGGTCAGGCTAATCTGAACACCAGGATTGTTGGAGGACAGAATGCTCCTCCAGGGTTCTGGCCCTGGCAGGTCAGTCTGCAGACATCTGCACACTTCTGTGGAGGATCGCTCATCAACAACCAGTGGGTGCTGACGGCGGCTCACTGTTTTCCAAGGTGAGCTTCAATCAAACTAATGGTAGTACTTGTATTATATACATGTTGACATGTGTCTGTATAAAGGCTGTGAAGGCAACAAGTATGTTTGTGATATTTGAGTAACCTTTTTGACAGTAACAATGATCTCCAGAAATGTTTTGCCTCTTTTTGTAATTTTGATACATACTTGAGATCAAAAACAGTCATGAAAAACTTTCATAAGAAACCATAGATTTGATCAACCACACAAAGTCCAAAGTCAGTCCTCGAGGGCCGGCCTCCTGCTGGTTTCCAGAAACCCTGCCTTACCTGCTGCTGATTACCTGGATCAGGTTCAAAGGCAGGTTGGTTGGAAAGCATGTAGAACACCGGCCCTTGAGGACAACCCTGCATTAAAGCTTTGGTTCTAAACTGTTTTGTTTGTGATTAAAGCTCCAATCTACACGTCTCACAGTTTTAACATTTCTGTTTTCTGTCTCAGTCGCAGTGCATCTGGTGTGAACGTGCTTCTGGGTCTTCAGAGTCTGCAGGGATCCAACCCCAACATGGTGTCTCGAACAATAACAACTTTAGTCGTTCATCCGAGCTACAACTCTGTGACATCTGATAACGACATCGCCCTCCTGCAGCTCTCCTCACCAGTAACCCTCACCCCCTACATTACTCCAGTCTGTCTGGCTTCCACCAGCAGCAACTTCTACAGCGGCATCAACACCTGGGTCACCGGCTGGGGCAACACTGGAAGTGGAAGTAGGGTAGATATTTTACAAACAATCAGAAGCTGTTCTTTCATGGACTTCAGATGTTGTAAATGAATAAATCGTTTTCTTCCCTTAGTCTCCCTTCCTTCCCCACAAACCCTCCAGGAAGTACAAGTGCCGATTGTGGGAAACAGACAGTGTCAATGTAACTATAACACCGTCTCAATCACGAGTAACATGGTGTGTGCCGGGTTACCAGAAGGAGGCAAAGACTCTTGTCAGGTAAACATCGTCATCTTTTGTATTCCAAAGGTTTCTCTTAGTTTCTTCCTTAAATGAAAATGTTTTTGATCTTGAAGGGAGACTCAGGAGGTCCACTGGTGATTAAGCAGAACAACCGTTGGATCCAAGCAGGAATTGTGAGTTTTGGAGAAGGTTGTGCTCTACCTAATTACCCTGGAGTCTACTCAAGAGTGTCTCGGTACGAGACCTGGATCAATGCCCAAATCACCAGTAATCAGCCGGGATTTATCGCCTTCACCTCCACTGGAACAGACAGTGACCTCAGTGTGTCGTGTTCCGGAGTGCCCCCAATTACAAATGTCACTACTACCACTACTACTACCACTACTACTACTACAACCACAACTACAACAACTACTGTACCACGAATAACAACTACAACAACCACCACACGTCCAACCACTACAACCACCACACGTCCAACCACTACAACCACCACACGTCCAACCACTACAACCACCACTACAACTGCGACTTTTGTACCTCGAACAGCAACTACAACAACCACTAAACCTTCAACTGCATCAACCACCACACGTCCAACCACTACAACCACGACTTCTGCCCCCCGAAAGACAACTGCCTCTAAACCTACAACTACAACAACCACCACACGTCCAACCACTACAACCACCACTACAACAACAACCACAACCCGGTCACCAGCCACCACACCCAAAGGTAACCATTTGATGTGAACAGAATAAAAGCAATTTCTAGTTACTTTTCATATTTGCTTGTTATGAACAGATACGATAAACATTTACAGGAAATAACTTCATTAAAGTATTATGTACACATAAGGAATCCTGTGTTTTAGTAACTGAAACCATCCATCCATCTTCTTGGCCGCTTCTTCCCTTTCGGGGTCGCGGGGGTGCCGGAGCCTATCCCGGCCACTGATGGGCGAAGGCGGGGTACACCCTGGACAGGTCGCCAGTCTGTCACAGGGCCTCAATCACACACACATACACTCTCACATTCACACCTAGGGTCAATTTAGAGTCACCAATGAACCTATGAAGCATGTTTTTGGACGGTGGGAGGAAGCCGGAGTCCCCGGTGAAAACCCACGCATGCACGGGGAGAACATGCAAACTCCACACAGAAAGGTCCCAGCCGGGATTCGAACCGGGGCCTTCTCGCTGTGAGGCGAGCGCGCTAACCACTGCGCCACCGTGCAGCCAGTAACTGAAACCCTCATGTATTATATATGAATGAGTCTTAATTTAGCAAATTTTAAATTTTAATTTTAGTTTAAGTGTTTATTAAGGGACAATCCATAAAACAACAGTGATTCCATGAAATGTGAAAAAATGTTTTGTGCAATGTTATAGTATATTTGCAAGCTTTCAGTTGTAGTCTCTATGAAAGTACCAGAAAGTACAATAAATAAAAAAAGAACAATGAAATTGTTGGAATTCACCTGAATGGGATAGTGTCATAAGTCAATAGAAAAAAGCAGACAAATAGAAATAGAGAGGTGAGCAGCAGATCATGAAAATACACATAGAGCAAGGAATAACTGGACGTTATACAAAAACCACACCTATTAATAACAACAAACATACAATCAGTGGGAATTTGTACACAAGGTCATAGCAGGTATTTAAAGTGTGTACGTCTTTTCTGCAGCTGTGGTTTGTGGGCGGGCCCTCCTGAACTCCCACGTGTTAAATGAGAGTTCAGTGGTAACTGCAGGTCAGTGGCCGTGGATGGCGAGTCTGCAGAAGAACGGACAGCACGTGTGTGGAGGGACACTAGTTTCTCTGGACTCTGTGCTTAGCAATGCTAACTGCTTCTCAAGGTGAGTAACATCCATACCTGATGAGTGAAAGCAGACTTGTGTGATTGGAGTAGTCGACTGTCTCAACACAAAGATTTCAGGTTTTGTTCCATTTCTTTTGCCCAAGTGTCCAGGTGTCGTTGGGCGAGACACTGAACCTCACAGTACTTTGTTGGTCCGAATGGCTCCTTGCATGACAGTGGAGCCACTATCAGTGTGTGAATGGAAGTGTGAGTGTAAAGGACTTTGGATCTTAAATTTACCATAAAAAAACACTGAATAAAAGAGAAACAAACCTGAAAAGATTGAATCAGTTTCCATTTTTGGCCTGGTTGAATCAGTCATGTCTTCCACAGTTCTCCTGTGGCGTCTGAGTGGACGGTTGTGTTGGGTCGTCTGCAGCAGAACGGATCAAACCCCTTTGAGGTGTCAGTGACGGTGACAAACATCACTCTGAGCAACCAGACAGGCTCCAATGTTGCTGTTCTGCAACTCTCCTCCCCACCCGTCCTGAATGATTACATCCAGCCCATCTGTCTGGACAACGGAAGAACTTTTCCTGTGGGAACAACATGCTGGGCTGCAGGCTGGAGTTCTGGACGGGGAGGAGGTGAGTCTACATTACAGCATAAGAAAACGCATGTCTGAAAAGGGTTTCATTTGAACACTTTTGTTCAACTTTTAGAAGAAAAAGTTCTGCAGGAGTTCCAAACTTCAGTGCTAGAATGTTCGAGGCCAACAGCTGCAAATGACAGCATCTGTACCACGATGTTCACGCTGGCTGAGGTAAAGTAAAACATTGTCTGGTTTTGACATTTGAAGCATTTCCTGAGAACTGTTGTGTGTTGATGGTGGTAACGGTTAAGTGTATTTTGGGAAAACTCTAGTCTGGAATTATAACAACAGAAGACTAAAATATTCACATATTTTATAACAGTGTTATAGTCGTGATCTGAAAGTTTTATCCAGTAAACGTTCTATAACTTCTGTTACCAAAACAGCGGGACACACAGTATATGTAGCTTGATTATTGGTGACTGTTATGGTAACAAGTTCACTGATAGACAAGACAGTACCGTTTAATCCTTACATTGCTAGTAAGCAGTGATTGGTCCAAGTCGGTCTGAGTTATTGTTTCTATGGCAACCAATTTCACCAATCAGCAGTGAGCTTATTAGAAGGCCACACCCCTACCACTTGATGGAATCTGTCAATTAAATGTTTTAAAGGTTGGATGTGTTACGACTCTAAACCGCAACAAAGAAGCTGGGAGACGAAACCGGTTTTATATTGAACAACTTTAATGTGTTCAAAAGACTCAAAAGTGGAGAGCACGAAGCGAGTTCCGCGGTGCAGCCGTGACGTTGAACCGGACAGGAAGTGCCAGCCGAAGCCCCTCCTCCCTGAGGTCCTCAGACTGAGTTTTATCTGGAGCTTCCACATCCCAAAACTGCTGCACCTGTGTGAGAGGAGGAGACAAGGGCAGACAAACAGACAGAAATACGGCTCAGGGCCGTAACAGATGGAAGGGCCAGCAGGCTCCGCCTACTTTTTTTTAGGGATCTGACTGGTTAGTTTATAACTTGAACAACATGAAAAAATGTAATTAAACAAAAAGAGGATTATTAAGAATGGTTATTCTGACCTACATTAATGAGTAACAGGTGTTTGGAATGCCATGGGGGCGGAGTCACTCAGTCCAGTTCTCATATACAGTCAATGGCTGTGACAGACACTTTTTTTCTCTCAGTTAAATAATTGTCATAGAGTATATTCATGAAAGAAAAAATGTTTTTTTTTATTCTTAACTTATTTGGTGCCGATTCTAAGTTGTTTGTGAGGTTGTAAAAACTGAAAAGGTTTCCCTTCTCCGTGTTCAGGGCGACTCCGGTGGCCCGCTCATGTGTCAGCAGGGCGCCTCTTGGTATCAGGCCGCCGTGTTGTCGTTCGCACGCCGCTCCCTGAGGAGAAGACGAGCCGTTGCCGTTGCCGTGATGGAGTTTGAAAAACTCAGCCAGTTTGAGGACTTCCTGGTTCAGACAGTGGGACCGTTTCTGCCTTCAACCATCAACAGCAGCAGTTTCAACCCCACCACGCCCACCACGCCCACCGCGCCCACCACGCCCACCACGCCCACCGCCTCCGTCTCCAC
>NW_023417158.1:0-1634 GCF_002922805.2 Oryzias melastigma | reverse complement strand
GCCTGATTTATGGAGACCTCTGGAACTCTAAACCTGGGATTCTCCGCCCTTTTCCTCAGTTTCCATGTTGTCCTGCGTAAACACACCTGATTCAGCTCATCATCCAGCTCTGCAGGAGCCTGATGATGTCATCAACAGCAGGTGTGATGGGCTGAAAACATGGGGACGGTGTTCTGTGAGTGCTGTGAGTTCATTCAAGTTTTTATGGGAATTTTTATCAAATGAAATGAAAAGGTTAGAAATTATTCATTTATAATGCTCACTTTTTCCACACTTTTTAACATTTCTGTGGACACAGAGTTCTTCAACAATGAGCCTGTTTTCAAGCCCCAACAGGACCCTCAAAACTCAACAAAACACAGAGAACTGATATTAAACATTATGACAAAGTGTCATCACAGAGGATAACAATAATAAAAAATAAATAATAATGGACAGAATAAACAAGCACACATAACCTATTAAGCTATTAAGCCAGTAAAAGAATGAAATGCAAACTTTATTGTCGACAATAACTTTAGGAGAGAAAAAATAGAGAATTTATGACTTCTGTAACTCATCTTCAGCAAACATTTCACAGACAGAACACTTGCAGGAACTCATTCAGGCGCAGTAAGCTGGTACAACATCACCCACGGAAACAATGTAATTTCAAGAGGAGCAAAATTAGATTTTTAGATTAGCACATATAAAGGTGTGTTTTCATCTGCTCCTGATTCACAGCTTCCATAAAGAAATCCTCAGAAATGTAATTTTGAGCTGGATTTTCTTCAAATATTTCCTCCATCATCAGAAAATTGATATAAGTTATATAAGTCCTTAAATACACCCAAAATACTATTTTTTATATTAGTATGTTCTTAACCCGAATGCATGTAAATCAGTTCACCTGATCAAGACTAGAGCTGGAGAATTAAAAAAAACAAAAAACTTCAATTGAATCTAGTTGAAAAGACATGACTGTATTTGTACATATTAACTCAGAAAACCTGTCAGATAAAATAAACATTTTTGTCCCATAACTATCATCTGAAACACTATATCATCCCAGCTGTGAATATTATAGTATGTTAAGACTATTCTACCACATGACACAATAAACACACAGGTCTATTCTAAACTAAAAGAGATTGTGTCACAGATTTGTTCTCCTTTGGCGCCACCTGCAGGACATCTCTTGTTGTGAGACGTCTGTACTTTCAGATGGAGGGCCTGAAACTATTTTAAGGTACTATTTTAACACTTACAAGCTATAAAGTTCTCCAACATGAACACACATTCTGTTCTCTAAACATCTCTTTAGCCTTCAGAATGTGGCAAAGAGGAACGATGTTAATGAATATATGAATATGAAAAAAAAAGGTTAAAAAATGTCACTGAATGATCCTTCTATGCATGTTCAGCATATATTGAAATAATTAAGGATCTCAATAAATATAAGCCGTGTCAGATGTGTTCTGTAAAATGTCACATGACCAGAGCTGTTCACTTCCTGTTTGCGCCAAGATGGAACCTTTCCTCAAAGAAAAGGTTAGAAAAGTATGTTAGCATAAAAATTGGACATTGGTATTTGGTTTAATAAGTCATATGCAGGGCTGCACGGTGGCGCAGTGGTTAGCGCTCTCGCCTCACAG
>NW_023417157.1:20839-23888 GCF_002922805.2 Oryzias melastigma | reverse complement strand
GCTCTGTCAGGATGGGCGGGTCCAAGCGGCTGTTGGCCATGGTTGTTTGTGAGTCTGAGGCGGGTTCAGGCTCTGGTGACCAGCATCAGGTGGTTTGGACACCTGGACGGTCAGAAAAAACGGCAGGTGTTTTTAGAAATAGATTAGAAATGTAATATTTGCTCATGATCAGATTTTAAAAATGTAAATGGAGAAGGATTTTAGTACAAATACTTAAAGTTTACATTTAAATAACTCATTATTTCATCATAAGTTCCTCTTTTAAGTTTTAAAAACAAACTATCTTTAAAAAAATTAAACATACTCCAACAATCAGTTCAATTTGAGAGAAATTTGGCTAAAGATTATTATTTAAAAGCATTTTTGTTCAACTTTAAGATGACTGTCTCTGAGCTGAGGGATGTTACATCTTTGAACAAAATTACAGGAAAATCATTTTAATTTTTAAGGTTTTTGGTGTAAAAATGTGTTGTGTGTTTTTGTTCAAATCAGCTGCAGCACATTAAAATATCTACAACAAAAGGAAAAAAAATGTTCCTGATAAACAGCTTTGAGTCCAGACATAAAAACTGAAAATTTGAATAATTAAATGAGACAAAGTAACACAAAGAGAAACCACTAAAGGACACATGCTGCCCTTCAGACTTCAAGGCTTCATTTCTATCGACAGCAGAGTTTTGACTGACAGATGCAAACTCAGAAAATGTAAAAGTTTAAACGTAGTATGACAAATAATTGGTTTAGATCCACATGTGCCCAAAGTTTTAAAAACTGGCATTCTGCTAGCATTTTGAACTATTTTAGCATTTTATTTTGAAGTTTTTTAGACTGTTTTGGAGTTAGTATAATGTTTACATGCTAGCTGTTTTGGCTAATTTAGGCTTTTATTTTGAAGTTTTTTAGACTGTTTTGGAGTTAGTATAATGTTTACATGCTAGCTGTTTTGGCTAATTTAAGATTTTTTCCGTATTTAAGGCTATTTGGAAGTTTAGTTAATTTTTCAGCTACATGCTAGCTGTTGTGGCTAACTTACATTTTTTTTCTTTTTTCGTTTTTAAGCTAATTTGGTATTTAGTTAAAATTTTAGATATCAGCTTCAGCATCTTCAGCTATCAGCACTAGCATCTTCTGCGGCCAAATTCAGCTTCCAGCATTCACATTATCACAGGTAATGTTATATATCTAGTTTATAATTCTGTTAAAAATTACAGTTTTAAAGTTTTAAAATGTAGTTTTAGAGTGTTTAATAAATGTTTATCCTGTTCGCCCCGCGACCTAAGGAGTGTTTTGGATGTTGGCTCCCTGTGTGATTGAGTTTGACACCTCTGATCTAGAACATACCTGTTCCTCGTGCGCTGTTGTTCTAGTAACTCTGATTCAGTAATAGCTGATTAGCTGGATTGGGTGATCCCAGTTTCTGATTGACTGAACACACCTGAACCAGGTGAGCAGCTATGGAGACTAATGGTTCAGAAAGAGCAGACGATCATCTGTATACAGATGTTATGAAGGTAAAAGATTGATGAAAAAGACACATTTTTATTGTTCTTACAGCATCACCAGAGGAAAGCCTATGAAGGTTATTAAGGGATAATACCCGACGAAGTGTGCATTTTAAGAAATTAATGCACCAAGCGGAGGACGGTTGCTTCCGTGAAGTGCGTTGATTCTCATAATCCACACTTCAGAGGGTATTGTCAAACTTATACCATGGTCATTTAAAAAAGAAATAAACAGTCAATATTTAGTACTTTATTCTTGTTATTTCTTCAGTTTAGATATTTTTTTCCACAAAAAGCGGACTATTTGAGGCGTGATGCGGCTTGTTGTCCCGATAAGTTTAATAAAGCATCAGTTCAGAGAGAACGTTCATCTATTTCTGCTTATTTTTGTCCAGACGATGAAGAAAAATGTCTTAAAGAATCCTGCGCAGTGACACAGAACGGTTGGGCTGTGTGACCAGAACTTGTGTTTTTGTGGTTTATTAAGCGGTTAGACATGATGAGGTCATCTTGTTTGGTAAAGCAGCTTCTCATTGGCCGCTGTGGAGCTGCTGTAAACAGAACACGTTTACAGTCAACTGAAGCTTTCCGCTAAAGGAAACCTTTTGCTTTTTCAACCTTCACTATTTCTGTCACCACAAACTGTATTTTGACTATTTTCAGGGTCTAAGATCGGATCCTCCATCACTCTAGAGCAGAGGAGGTTCCATTAGGAAGTCTGACTCGCAGTTTGATCACCCGCTGACAAGAAGAAAAGGAAGAATCCAGAGCCGAGGAACAATCGGCAGAAGTGAAATGTGCAGCTTTATTTCTTCAGCTTTTTCATGATGTTTCAGCTCCATCAAGACATTCCTGCTTTTTACTTCAGTTTTTATTTGTGATTTTAGAAACAAATTGATGCTCATTGAAAAATGATTTATGAAAACTTTAAGTCCATCAACTCTTCAATAGATACATGCATAGATGATTTCTGTTATTGTCACTTGTACAATAAATGTAAGAAATGTTTCATATATTGATTAAAAACAACAAATTACTGTAAATGAATGTAAAACTCATGAATACAAGGTACATCATTCAGTAATTAATAACTAAGAAATTATAACAAATTAATAAAAAAGTAAAAAGGCATCAGTGACGAAACACAAGAGTTTACTATTAATAAAAGAGTAAAAAAATCAGTTTAGCTTAATGTTCAGTTTTGATAGTTCATCACTGAAATCCTTCCCTTAAAATATATATTTTTTTAATTTATGAAAACGTTTGTTTTGCTTTTGCTTGATTTCCCCGACTTTGCACTTTTAGTCATTATTTCTTTACGGTCTTAAATCTTAAATTCACCTGTTTTTTTAAACTAGATTAAACACTTTTTTGTCTTTAAAAAAAAGGTCACAACATTTTGTCCTCTAACATTTTTGTCCCACTTTAGTGATTTGTTTGTACACTTTGATGCTGTTAAAAGGCTTAAATTAAATTTATGAAACAGTTGTTTATTTCCTCCTGCTTAGAATCAAACTAAACGAGCTAAAATTTCTGCGTCTTCAGCA
>NW_023417157.1:18408-19337 GCF_002922805.2 Oryzias melastigma | reverse complement strand
ATCACCAACCCTCCACCGCCGTTTGTTCCCTAAACAATCCGAGAGTGAGTTAGAAACTGATACAGCAGACGACGGGCTCATGTGAAAGCCTTTCAGGCGGAGACCTGACCTCCTTGATGTTCAGGTCGATGGTGCCGCTGTTGTCTTTGTCCAGAGTCTTGAACGCTCCTGCAGCACACAAACGCACCATTTACAGCCGTCACTCACAGTTCTGTTGGTCATTTTCCAAGTCATTCATCATCAAATGCTACCAGTGTTTACATCCTCCTTCAGCGTTTAACGTAGCTTTGTTTGACTGAACCCAACCCTTAGTTAGAGCTGGGAGCGTCGATCCAAAACATCGATAGTATCGATCTCAAGTTGGTGTGGGGTCGATATCAGCCGATATATCGATATTTCCACTCGTTTCAAACTTTTCTGCACCTGCATACAGCTTTTGATAAACTATTTCCATTTAACTAAAAATATTGTTCTAACTTGTTGTTTTTATGGTTATTAAGTAATTAAAAGAAGGAAACTTCATTAAAAAAAAACATTAGCGGTGATTAAAAAACAACTGAGATTTTGAGGTTCATGTTACATCAACATTAATAAAAAATATTGATTTTGGTACTGATATCTCACAGTATCGGGCTCTGTATCACCCAGCCCTACTCTTAACGTTTGATAGGAGTCATGTCATCCAGTTAAAGCCGAGTGAGGACCGTTTCATTTACCAAAATATCAAAAACGGAGGAAAAAACTAAATAAGATCAGTGTGAATAATAATAAAACGCAGCAATGACTTACTGCACATGGCATCAAGGCGAACCAGGCAGCCAATGAAATTGTCAAAGTCCATGTTTCCGTTCTCGTCGCTATAGCGACGGATAATGAGCTTGTACAGCTGGTCATTCAGAGGGAAACCTGTAAAAACAAACAGAATTCCG
>NW_023417157.1:0-11094 GCF_002922805.2 Oryzias melastigma | reverse complement strand
CTAAAAATAACTACACACACATATCTTTAAAAATAATGCACCAATCCTCTGTTACACACACACAAAACCATATTTACTCACAAATCTGATGTGAGACTTTACGTCTCCAAGTTTTGTCCGCAAATGATGTGTTTAAAGGCTGCTAGAATGCTGGGTCATCAGTTTTCTTATCAGCCGCTTTGAACTTAACTTGTGAATAAAATCTGGTGAAACTTTCTAGTTTCCGTACTTAAACACCAGGTTTACTTTATGAGTTATGAGAATTATAAACACACGTATCTGGGTGAGTTCATTTTCTCTCCATACTCAACACCTCAGGCGATCGCCCACCTTTGCTTAGTGGTAGGTCCGCCCCTGATTTGAATAAACAAATTCTCAGAAATACAATTTTAATCATAGTGTGCTTCATGTCCTCCATCTTTAGAAAAATGCTACAAGAGGATGTTAAAAACACCATTTTCATCTCCCAGATGAGACACACTCTGGAGCGGACCAAGCAGCGCAGTGTGAAAGTTCTCCCAGGGTCGTTTTTTGTATGGGAAATGCTTTTCTGACGGCGGTTTTCAGGAGTCTTTATGTGGTAAAACGTTTATTTCCCTTATTTGTGGATGAATCCGGATTTGGATCTCTCTGTATTTTTCCAGTTCCAATGACTGCCGTCTAACCTCAGGAACCCAAACAGCTGATCATGCTGCTCCTGTTTACACTTCAGGATCCAGAGCAGCTGCTCTCTTGATCGTTAAGTTTAAAGAGTTTGAGGTGTTTAAACGAGTCTAAATCTTTTTTAAAGTGACTTAAATCCGTTTCTCAGATGTTGGTGTTTAAATGAATAAACAAAAGTAAAGAACTTCCTCCTGAAGCAGGTTAGACTGCAGAGTGCAGACTGTCTGTCGCTTTTTGGGTGTGACAACATTCAGACCCGACAAACGTAATATTATCTGCTCAGCGCACAACAACAGACCCGGTTCCGGTTCGGACCGAGAACGGAAAGCTTTTACTCACAGAGTTGAGCTCCTGCGCAGGAGAAGAGGAGAGCCGGGCGGACCGAGGTCGGACAGGAGCTGCGACTGAGGCTGAAGTTCAGAGGAGCGGCGAGAAAAGTGCCTCTTCTGTGAGTCAGCGACCCCGCCCAACACAAGCGCGCGCGCACAAACTACACACATACACAAACACCCGTTAGGGGTGGCTCCCAGGTCCTAAAGCCCTCCAAGTTTCTGTATTCATTTCGTTGTGAATCAGAAACAGAAGAAAAAAATAAAAGCATTTGAAAAATGTATTATTTATCACGAAGAAAATACATTGGGCGGGGCCACAAGCTCCTTGCTCCATCCCATTCAGACGCGGACAAATAGGTCCATGAACATGTTTGTTTTCCTCATCTGAGCTGGATCTGGATCTAAACTGTGCAACTGGATGGAAACCACATTGCTGAACATTTTTGTTGTACTGCTAATGGGGGTCTGAGGGCTGTAATGTAGCAGGAAAGGGTGTAAACAAAGGCAGGCTCACTCCACGCCAACAGTCTCGCTCACAACTCAGAGATGAATTTCTAATGAATTCCTGCCGCTCTGCAGAAACTGTGTCCAAGAAAAAGACACAGTTTGTTTTTGTTTTTAAATTATGATTAAAAATTGCATAATTATAATCAAAGTCCACCGGCAATGCTTTGAAAATAGATAAAAAGATAGATTTTAAAAAATCCCATCATTCTGTCTGATAACCTCAATCCTGTAAGGTTGGAAAATGTCACCATATATGACATAAATGTTTATCAGACAGAAGCAGCAATAAATAAAAAATGGAAAGCAAAGCATCAAATTCTGTCAGCATGATACTGATGCCGCCGTACTTTATGTCCTCTGCTTTCACTGTTGGGAATCTCTATTCTGACCGTGTTGTGTTTATGGACATCAGAGAAAAAGAATTCCATTGAAGAATTTTGGTTTAATGAGAACTTGGATATTCTCTGAGTTACGACAGTTTGTCAGAAGAAAACAAAGATATGGTAACACACCTGCCCGCCTGTGGGGAATATTCTGCTTCCAGTTGGACACAAAGCATTCTAACTCCTCGACCTCTTGACCCACATCTCCTTAAAAACCTCCCAAACTGCAGACATAAACCGGTAGCAGGAGGTTCTGCATGGAGAACCCTCAAAGTAAAGAAAACACGAGGTTGTTTCTGGATCTACGCTGAAAAACAGACAGAGACAAACTTTGTCTGAGGCAGGCGTCTCTCTGCGTGTGTTTGCTCTGCAGCTGGACTACAGAGGCTTCAAGTCCAAAGAGGAGCCAGAGGACACTGATGAGCTTAGAAGGGCATTCTGAAACATTAAAATTATGTTTAAAAAAAAGCATTTGAAAAAGCATTTGGGCAGATTAAAAGCCAAGCCCTCAGAGAGACTCCTCTGCTGCTGAGATACGTAGGTGTGTCTGCTCAGCAGAAAGCTGAGCGACCTGTTTGAGATCTGGTTGGACCACATTGATGTGTTTCATTCTGTCTGTGTCAAACCTGACAGTTAGATACCAAAAACTATATTTTAGAAACACACAGATTACAGAGGAAACGTTTGACCACACGTTTAATTTTAGATTAAGAAAAAACAATCCTGGAAGTTTTTAGAAAACAAAAAGCTGGCTCTAAAAACAGAAGATTAATAACTTAAAATTAGAAATGCTCTAAAACAGAGGTGTCAGACTCAATCGCACAGAGGGCAAAAATCCAAAACACACTTTTGGTTGCGGGCCGAACAGGATAAACATTTACTGAACACTCTAAAACGAAACGTTTAAAACTTTAAAACCGTAACTTTTAACATAATTTTGAACTAGCGTTACTTGTTATAATGATAGAGTGAATGCTGTAAGCTGAATTTGGCCGCTGAAAATGCTCGTTCTGATAGCTGAAGATGCTGAAGTTAATAGCCAGCCAAAATTTTAGCTAAATGCCAAATTAGCCTAAAAAAACAAACCAAAAAAAAAACCAACTTAGGTTATCCAAAACAGCTAACATGTAGCTCAAAACAGAGCTAAACTTCAAAAAAGCCTTAAAACAGAAAAAAGCCTAAATTAGTCATGACAGCTAGCGTGTACATATTAGACTAACCTTCAACCTTCAACAGGTGCCTCAAGAATCTTGATAATTTTCGAGTTATCAGGACTTCATCACTTCCCAACTGAAACTGGGATTTGTAAACGAGAGAAACTTTTGTGTCAAACATAAAACCCAGAGAACAGACCTTTGACTCAGCTGATTCAGAAACCGCATGGGTGCAACTCACTTGCAGTAATGCTGTTATTTGTATGTTTTATTGTAAACTCAGAAGCTTTTGTTTCAATTCTTTATTTTGTTTAAAGATCTATGTAGCAGAAAGGGACAAAATGCACACAAATAACACAAAATCTTGTATAAGAACAACTTTAAAAATGCTGGTTTGATGTGAATTTAAACATTTTGTCTTTGAAAATGTTTTAATTTTACAATTTTAATAATATGTTTTAAACATGAATGAAGCCTAATAAATTTTAGACCATTTAAATGGCTGGAAACGGTTAACAACTACCTGAAACTGTGAGTTTTAGCAAATATCTGTAGTTTCCTACGCTCCTGAACGCACCGCATCTCATCCTGATACGTGTTACGTCAGCCGGAACCCGGAAGTGTGCAGCTTGTTGTGAGCTGGTGATTCCACGGCTGCTGGTTCCGTCCCGGGTTTAGCTGAAATGGCAGGTTCGGGTCGGTCCGTGTCCGCCGCCCTGCTCGTGCTGGTGCTGGCGGGCATGAGCGGGCGCGCCTCCGCGGTGTCCGAAGTGGGGACGTGGATGCTGACCGTGGACAGCGTGAGTTTCCTGGTCCTCGGTCCGAACCCCCGCTCCGCTGACGGGAACGAGCGTGCGGCGCGGTGGTCCCGGACCCGGACGGCGGTCCACGGGGCCGAAACGGTTCCGCGACGACGGCGTTTAATCCTTTTTTAATAACTTGTGACGTTAGCGCGTGTGACCCGAGGACAACCGCGAAACTCTGCGTTGAAGCGGAACCCTAGAGCGTCCCGAGTGACAGGACGAGCGTGTCAGAGCATCCTGAATTCCAGCTCTGACGTTTCTCATGTTTACTTTAGGAAAGTCGCAGTTAGTCAAAACTACGGAAGCCCGGAGGAGTAAAATACAAAATGCAAAATTACTCCTTTTTAGTTGTTCTAATATATATATATATATATATATATATATATATATATATATATATATATATATATATATATTTGCAAATAATGTTTGAATCATTTTTTGTGGTTTTAAAATGTTTATTTTCTTCTCCACCTCATCAGTCCTTCAGTGCAGTCAGAATGACAGAATATTAGTTCTTTTTCTACACAAGATTGTACATTTAATTTATTTTTATTCACTTAACTATCTTTTTTGTTGAGGTTGCAAATGAAATCCAGCCATCATGAAGACAAAAACAATCAAACTCCAGATATTTTTCTGAAATGCTCTGGTGACGGTCTGCCGTCTGTGGGCTGATGAGCATAAGGGAGCAGGTTGCTATGACGACAGATGGTTGTTTCAGCATCTAAGTCGTCATTAGTAGCTGGAGGAAGTAGCATCAATAAGTGTTTGGTAAACAAACTCTTCGGGTTTTGCTTCGAACTGTAATATTTTAGTACATTTTGGCTGAAACTGTTTCATTTTGTTTGTATTATTTTTTTCCAACGATGATCTAAGTTTAAATAGTCTGAACGACAGCATCCTGCACTTCGGGACACCATTTAGTCCAAGAGTCTGCAACCTGTAACACTAAAGAACCATTTGGTCTCGTTTTTTTACAAACCAAAACGCAGCGAGAGCCGCTAAGTCCCAGTTTATCGTTTAGAAAAATAAACTTCATGTTTTTGTGGCCATTAAGCTTTTCATTTTATAAAATGTAGCTTTTATTTTATTTTTTTCAATAATTTCTATTATATTAATTTTGCCAGCAGAATATACAAGTTCCTTTTAAAATAAAATACATCCTGTCATAAGTTAGATCTGACTGCAGTAGATTTGCAATTATACTTTGGGAATTTGACCTCTAAACAGCAACAAG
Organism: Oryzias melastigma; assembly: GCF_002922805.2. Classification (NCBI taxonomy): domain Eukaryota; kingdom Metazoa; phylum Chordata; class Actinopteri; order Beloniformes; family Adrianichthyidae; genus Oryzias; species Oryzias melastigma. The sequence continues at coordinate 6,012 of NW_023417157.1, read as the reverse complement.
ACTTAAAATAAGAATATGAGTTTAAAGTATTCTAATAATAAACCACTCTGACGGTAGATCAAACCTTTACCATTTGTGTAGTTAGAAAAAAAATATTTAATTTTCACTCATGTAAGATCACTGGAAGTTAGAAATCTAAAGGTAAATGACAAAACTCAAGTATAATTTATTCAAAATGTTAGAATTTTCCCTCAAAACCAGAGAGGGGGATAAAAGAGCCGCATGTGGCTCCGGAGCCTCTGGTTGCAGACTCCTGATTTAGTCCAAAATCAAAGGAAAAACAACGATTTAAAAAACAAAAGTTCGGTTTATGGTTTAATTATAATTTAGTGCTTCCTTAATGACTTTTGTTTAGCAAATTAAGGCAAATGAAAACGTCACCTGTGAACGCCGTTAGCTGAAGATGCTCTGAAGGTCATTTTTAAAAACATCCATTACTTATCTAAAGCTAAAAAATCTGAATACATTTCCTTCTTAAATTCCGTCCTGATGGTTGGATCTTTCATTTGTGTGTTAATGCAGTCGTTTTTCTTTATGAATCTGTGGTGGATGACGAACCTGTTCCCACCCCTTAAGAACAACCAAAGCTCATCAGAAACTGAAGAAGTCCAGGATCTCTGTGACTCTGAGGACCAGATCTCCATCAGCTTTCTGTGTTCAGGAAAACCATCAGCTTCAGACAGTCCTGACAAAAATGGTCTAAATCAGCCAAAAGCAACATCTATATCTCCATCCAGATGAGGCTTCATGTGTTTTTGTGCATGTGAAGGACTTAAAACGTGAAATGTCAACTTTGCTCTTTTGAGCCATTTTTCACAAAAGTCAAACTTGTTTTTTTTCTCTTGTCGTTTCAGGAGAGCGTGAAGATGCAGAATCTTTTCTTTTTCACCAAAACTCTGTTTAACAACAGCATCATCAGCCTGAAAGGTCAGTGACCTGCTCCCTCATCTCTCTCAAAAGAGGAAACGAACGAATTACTTTTTTTCTTAGTGTACATCGAGTGATGACATTCGGCAGATCTGAGGGTCACATGACCATCAAGAGACCCCGCCCTGTTTGTTGTCAATATTTAAATGAAGTAATGATTATGAATAAACATCAAAATGTGATAAACTAAACTGTGATTTCTATTCTGAAGTTGGTTCTCTAACTGACCCCCCCAGTGGTTATATAGCGAACTGCACCTGGTTCCAGCAACTTTTATTTTGAAGGGGGCTTCAATCAGGAAACCATTGGATTTGGTCGCACAGAGGAACTGTCAAGCAATGAAAAAAATATAATTTTATGGTCACATTTTTCCTTCAGAAAAATAAAGTTTTTACTGAAACAGCACCACTGACTGTATATGAGAACTGGAGTGACTCCTCCCCCTGACGTTCCAAACAAAAAGTACTTGCTGGCTCCAAACAGCTAAAAAAACAGTGTACCTTTTCTATATGTTTTTGATCATCATATTTTTTTTCTATAATGCAAGTTAATGAAGTTATAAACTGACCAATCAGATGCTTCAAGAAAAGTGGGTGGAGCCTGCTGGCCTCCACGTCCATCATTCAGAACAGATTTTGTGTGACTTCTTTCAAGTGGTAGGAGGAGTCATCGTAAAGACGCCCTGACTCCGTCCAATCACTGCTTACTGACGGTAAAAATGTCAAAGTAAACCGTTTTCTATGGATGATGTCACACTGACTCGGTCCAGTCCTCTGGTAGAGTCGATGGTCAGAACATCTGTGTGAGGAAGACCATCCTCTCATATCCGCTAATGGTCAAAAATGTTCCAGGATCTTCAGTTTAGCAGGTGGTTCTGCCCAGCAGAGTTAAGGTTTGAACAAGTCTGGAGTTTTGGAACCATGAATCCAAAGTCTGACTTTTTAAAGTTGTTTTAAAACATTTTCCCTTCTGTTTGGTCGTTGTTTCTCCATAACTGTTGCTAGGAAACTGCTCAAACTCCAACCTTCCTCCTCGTCTGTGTAGCATCTCGACGTCTTCTCACTTTACTTCCTGTTGGTCTGAGAGTCTGAAACTCCAGACGTCTCAGTGAGTTTTTGTTCTCCACAACAAACTGAGACTTATGGGAAACAAACATGAGGCTGGGACCTTCTAGACGTGACTGTTTTGTACAAAAATGAACAAACAGTCTCCTCTCAGACCGGTTTGTTGTGTGTTTGTGTAGTTGTGTCACAGAACTGCTCGGCGTCGCCTCCCGTCCTGCTCAAAGTCTCGTGGTATCTGAGGAGCTCGCACTGCTACAAAGAGATCTTCCACGAGGACGTAAGACGTCTCCTCCTTCTCCTCCTTCTCCTCCTTCATCTCCTTCTCCTCCTTCACCTCCTTCTCCTCCTTCTCCTCTTTCTCCTTCATCTCCTTCTTAATCTGCTTCTCCTCCTTCTCCTCCTTCATCTCCTTCACCTACTTCATCTCCATCTCCTCCTCCTTCTCCTCTCTCTCCTCCTTTTGATTCAGAACGTCACAGACGCACCTTTTCTAAAAACTTTTCCTTTTTTCAGGCAAAGTCCAACTATTTTAAGAGTTACTTCAAATCTGATGAGGTGCGATTGAAAGGAGGAAGCGGGTATTTCGTCTTCCACGAGTATCCCACCTTCAACTGCAGCTTCAACAAGAACCTGGACGTGGTGAGGGTGGCGCTCAGCGGCTCGGTCCGGTGTGAGCTTCCCTCTAACCGAATGCTAAAGCTGTGTTTGTTTTGTGACCCAGTTCAGCGTGGGCAAGTATGACCAGAAGAAGCATCTGAAGGAAATGCAGCAGAACCCGGTGAGTGTCCCGGAGATGTCAGGAGATTTCAGCTCTCCTGAATGAGAACTTTAAGAAAGACTGTGTTTAAAACCTGAAGCTGAACAGCATCAGTCCGTTCTTCTGCCTTCCTGTCCTGGACTCCAAACTTCTCCATCACTTCCTGGTCTCCTCGGGTCCCTTCACCCACATGTTCGTTGACGTTCTCCCCCTCTAGAGAAACCCCAGACCTCCTCCTGCTCCAGTTGATTAGTCGTTGCTTTATATATTATGGAGTCAGAGTAGTACAGTTGAAAGTTATAGTAGCATTATGCTATCTTTTTGGACTATTTATTAAAGTCCCCTCCGATGAAAATCATGTTCTCTGAGTTTTTAACATGTATGTTGGAATTTTTCTTCAGAAAGAGAATAAATATAGTAAGAAATAATTTCATGTTTGCTTTTCCGAGTATTTCTCCTTTTAAGTCGCTGTCACTCAAAGTCCCCGAGAAAAACTCAGTTTGAATTCCTGAAACTTTCATACGTCACAGTAGCTAAATGTGATTGAATTTCATGTCCGCTTCCCTTCATGAACCCGCAGGTTGCATTGTAAACTCGTATTTTAATCCCGTCCAAGACGGGATTTTGTTAAGTTTTCCTCACGTATTTAAAATGTAACAGAAAGTAAAATACCATCAGCTGTCACAAATATGCTGTCCGAGTTTGATCCAAGCCGCGGGTCGTAGCTCCGCCCCTCCGCGGGTCGTAGCTCCGCTCCTCCGCGGGTCGTAGCTCCGCCCCTCCACCGGTCTGATGCGGCGTTAACAGTCATGAGCTCCAGCTAGTGCTGCAGCAATGCAGCCTAGATGATCAGGTTTTGTTTTATTTTTATTTTGTTACAGGCTTATCATAGTGTGTGTCTCGCTAGCAAGTCTGAGGGGATAAGGGGCGGGGTTACACTGCTCAGCACCATAAGCCACGCCCACACAGGGAGTTTTTGGAAAGGTTTCAGATCAACATGAAAAATGGCTTTTTAAGACATTTAGGATGTGGATTTTTGGTAAAAAACTTCACAGTCCTAATAAAACCCCACTGGGAACGTTTAAAGAAAATAAAAAAAAATGTTGTAGTGGGACTTTAAGGTTTTTAGGCTGTTCTGGATTTTAGCTAATATTTCAGCTGCATGCTAGCTGTTTTGGCTAGCTAAAGCTTTTTTCATTTTTTTTGGCTAATTTGGCATTTAGCTAATATTTTAGCTAGCCTTCACCTTCAGCGTTTTCAGCTGTCAGTTTGAGCATCTTCAGCTATCAGCACTAGCATCTTCAGCAGCCAAATTCAGCTTACAGCATTCACACTGGTAATGCTGTATATCTAGTTTTAAAAATGTTTTAGTATTGTTTTTTTCCTACGAAGATTTCAGAAATTAATTATGTAAAATTTGGCTATGTGTGGCTCTCTGAAGAACCATAAATGTTTATGTTTACGGCAGTTTTTAGGTAGTTTAAAGCTAATGATGGTTTAGATCCGAGCTTTACATCCAATCTGCGCATGACCCGATTAGTCGACTAATCGGTAAGGATTAGCTTATCTAACACTGCTACTTGGTATTTGAATAGAGTTCAGCCAGATAGGACTGGGGGACATGTGGGGGCGTGGTCCACAAGTGAGACGAGCCAGAGGTGAGGTCCACAGCCAAGAACAGGAGCACAGACAATCAACCTGGAATCTAAAATCGCTCCCGCTCCCCCGGAGGGGAAAGAGGAACAACACCTGAATCACACTGCACCAAACAGAAGCTCAGAGAGCAAAATAGAATAAAGAATAAAGAAATAGAGGAGAGGTGAAGTAAATGAGAATGGACTACAGAACCCCAGAGCTGATGTGGATAATAACAGTGATAAAAACTGCAGATCGTTCTGTAGACGTCTTTGTTAGATCTGTTTTTGAAAAGGACTTTGAGCGAGTTCTAAAGCTCTTCTCCAAACGTTCTGCTGTGAAGGCAACTTTGAAATCGGTCAAAGTTTAAGTGAAGTTACCTCCTTTTCATGTTCTAAACCTCTCAAAATCTGCATCCAAAAGTTACTAAATGAGCTCCATAGAGTTCAGAAAAACCGGCTACTTCTTTAAAGTTAAAATTCCTCTCCCTGTAAGTTCATCATCTGTCTTTCAGCTCACCACCGAGAAGGCTTCAGGGAGGAGAAAGAGGAGCCCGGATCTCCCAAAACCAAAGGTTTGCTCAGATCCAGATCCATTGAAGTCTGAAGAACGTCTGTAAATCATTAAGAACAATCTGGTTCCTCTGAAGGGAAACAGAAACATGATGATGAGGGATGGATGCTTTTAAAGATTTACTAGGAAATCACGAGTTTTCTTTCTGTCTTTGTCAGCTGAACGCATCAGGAAACTCCTCCTCCAAACAGGTGAGGTTGTTGAACCACATCAAACTCAAGTTGAGCTTCAATGAGAATCACAATCAGTGAATCCTCTTCCGGGTCGGTCTCTCAGGCGCCCGTCCAGCCTCACTCGGATGGCGTGGCTCAGACCTGGGAGGACGGGCCGTACATGTTCATCCTCAGCATCGAAGACGTCAGCAAGAACCGTCCCGCCGACGCCCCCTGGAGTCTGCAGAGTCAGTATCATCTCACACCTGCGAGAAGCAGGTGTTCTGTTGGTTAGCCATGAATATGTGCAGATGTTTCAACAAACGTGGGTGGAGGAATCCTCCTTTCCTTTAGGAGGAGATTCTTCTATCGTTTTACACTTTGAAATCTGTGGCCGTCAGAACCGTCCTGAAACTGAGCGCTTTCTTTCAAAGAAGTCGTCTGTGCACCGGGAGGAAAAAAAACTATGAAGTATCGAGTCTTTAACACACCAAACTCGAACCATTGTCTCTGCTAAAGCTCCTAATTTAGTTCATCAGAGTTCCAGTCCGGATGTGACGTTAAACCAGGAGTGTCAAACTCAATCGCACAGAGCCAAAATCCAAAACACACCTGAGGTCGCGGGTGAACAGGATAAACATTTATTGAACACTCTAAAACTAAATTTTTAAAACTTTAGAACTGTAACTTTTTAACATAATTATGAACTAAATATATAGCATTACCTGTAATAATGCTAGTGTGAATGCTGGAAGCTGAATTTGGCAGCTGAAGATGCTAATGCTAATAGCTAAAAACGCTGAATATGATAGCCAGCTAAAATATTAGCTAAATGCCAAATTAGCCCAAAGACTAAAAAAAAAAAGAACAGGTTAGCCAAACAGCTAGCATGTAGCTGAAAAAA
>NW_023417156.1:21432-23160 GCF_002922805.2 Oryzias melastigma | reverse complement strand
CACATATAGTAATGGTTAATTCAGCACTAAAAAATGTTGATTTATTTATATAGGAATCAAATATTGCTAAATCAATGAGTTAATAATGACAGGGTTTTAGAAAAAAGTTGTTCAATTATTTTTAAAAAGTTAACTGTTACAAGAGTAAAACTGTAAATATTAGATTTAAGTCATACATTTTTAATGTAAATATTTCCATTTATAGGAGTTAAATTTCATTGAAATGATAATAAAGAGGATTCAGAGAGATTCATCTGCACTGTGATGTCCTTCTAAATTTTTGAATGGTCTGTAACATAAAATAAACCGGTAATATTCTATAGTCTTTCATGAAACATTTTAAAGACTACATACATTTTATTAAAAAAAAAAACACGACTTAATTTGTAAAATTACGCCTGAAGCATAAATACACATATCTTTATTTTTTAAGGTAATTTAATTTTTTTCTTCATTGTGGGACTTTTTTTCTCATGTATGCAGGGCTTTATGCTTGTAAAATTTCATTATTCCACAACTTTTATGTAAATTCTTTGATCTAAAATTTTGACTTTCTCTTAAAAGTTTTACAGTTTTACCATATATTTATATTATTCATGCTTGTAAAATTTTGACTCATTCCCAACATTTTTTAACTCAGTTCTTGTAAATGTTTCACTTTTTTTCCCCCTTGTTTTGCAACTTTATCTTATTGAACTGTCTATTTTTTATTTTGTATGGTGGCCCTAAAACTCAGTCATATATAAAAATTAAAAAAACATTCTTTTTTTTTGCATGACATTTTTTGAAATATTATAAGAATTGCTATTTTTTCTATTATTGTACAAATTTTCTCGCAAAATTTGACTGTCTCACATTTTTACAACTTTATTTTTGTACAATTGTGTTTTTTTAGACATATTTAAAAGCTAAGCATATCATTTAAATAAAAAAAACTATTTTTTTTCCTTGTAAATTAGGTATTTCTAAAACATTGATATTTACAACTTTATTCCCATAAATTGTTGATTTTTTTCATAAATGTACAATTTTTGTCATAATGTACTCACTTATACTCATTAAATTCTGACATTATTCTCAAAATTTTGAAAAATAATTGTGAAATATTTGTTTACTTTTTCTTTTATGTTCCCTTCAATACAACATCAAACATTTTCAAAACATTTCCTTGTAAAACTAAGACTTGTTGAAGCATGGAATTTTTTGTCTTCGAGGTTACAAATTGTTTAATTTTTTTCTTTTTATAGCTTTATGCTTGTGAATTTTTTACTGTAATTCTGTAATTTCACAACGTTATTCTTGCAGATTTTTTTACTTTTTTCCCATAGTTTTACAACTTTATCTCACATATTTGTTTTACTTTTCTAGACCCCAAATACTATGTTGTACATTTTAAAAGCTAAATTTAACTTTTTTTTCTGTAAGAAGAATGACTTTTTCCTTGCAAATTGACAACTTTTTTAAGCATAAATTTATAATTTTATTGTTTTTAATTGTTGCATTTTATTTCATAATTGTACGATTGTATTCTTGTAAAATTGTACATTTTTCTCATAGTTTTATGATGTTATACTCATGTATTTGAATCCTTTTTTTGTTATTGTGTCACAGTTAATATCATGAAAGGAAGAAAACAAAACTTCCAGGTTATAATTCAGTTAAATGTTTTTTCATAGAGATTAATTTTGAGATTCACTCACACTGGAGACCAGCAGCTTTTCTTTTGAG